>NC_142513.1:4990000-5157500 GCF_057876585.1 Rhinolophus sinicus | reverse complement strand
GAAAACAACGGGCCCCACAAACGTCTCAAACTTACTTTTCCCTTGTTCCCCAGGGACGTTACCTTTATTTCATCCTCCTAGAGCCCACAAAACCCAGTGTTGCATCATGCCCCATCTCCATTATCCCAAGATTTAACTGGGGGGGAAATGCAAACTGCTTTTTGATGACACCTCTTTCTGTGTTAAAAATGGCTTTAACGTTCAAATTAATCTGAAAGAAATCATTTTAAGAGCTTGTCGTTGCATGTGGCAAATGCCTGAGAGGACGCCCTGTGTGTGTGTTTTGCCATTATGAAAACAGCAACCAAAAATAAATAAATAAAACACAGAGCAGCCCGTGTGGGGCCGAGCCACGCGATGGTAGAAGATTAGAATCAAGGGACGCAACCATTGTCATCATCGGTCTGAGTCTTTGTAACTGACTTCAGCAATGGCCCCGAATGGATGGTGCCTGCTCTTTTGTTACCCACAGTTGATAAATGTGCATCAATTTTTCATTTTGAAGCGTTATTTCCTTTTGCAATTTGCCAAGTGCCTTTTCATGCCCCATTTGAAGACTGTCCCATGAACAAAGCTCCCTCAGGGAAGACAAGTTAATTATCTGACTGCCACTCTGGTTGTTGGCTGCTGGAAATAAAATTCTTTGCCAGCCCCGGTGAAGCTCCAAGACTGCTGTTTGACGATGGTGTCAAACGTCTCCAGGACCAGCAAGAGGGCGGCGGCTCAGAAACCAGACTGGGCACCAGCAGACTGGGGCTCAAACCCTGCACTTACTTTGCAAGTGATTTAACCTCCATGAGCCTCAGTTTCCCCACCTGTAAGATGGAGATGTGAGTTCCTACATAGTAAGATTACTATAAAGATTAGATAGCATCGTGTGTACTTAGCTCTTGGCACATAGTAAGCACTGAACAACTGTTTCTGTTCTAATAAACGATAACAGGTGCACAGTTCCATTCACCGGAAGATACTGTGGTAGGTTGTTTCATGATACTTCCCCAGATAGTACTGTTTTTTTCCTCGGTGTGGCTCTCCAAGGTGTGTGCTATGGATCTACAATATATCACTGCTTGTTTGGGATACTTTTCTGAAGGCAAATTAGTATGCTAGGCACTTCCTATTTTTTCCTTAAGCATATAATTGTAGGTTGTTCACTGACCACTCACTTCTACAAATATGTTCTTTTTAGTCATCAAATTATTAAGCATCTGAATGGAAGGGATCTGGGACGATGCCATGCCCTTAGTTAACATAATTGGTTTACTATAAAACGAGAGAAGGAAGGGGGCAGAAAAGTCCCCCTGGGTTAGTGTTTAAACATTCAAGTTTTGGGATGCATATTCTAATCTGGGTTTCAGAAGAGGAAAATAAACAGTACAAGAGCCAGCGATGTATTAATTATGGCTTATTTATTTAGTGCCACTGATGCGTATCGAGCTATGCAGAATGTAAATTGAAGGGGGAAAATAAGGTCCCCGTTCAAGAGAGTGAACCATCTCAGAATTTGTTACCTACGCATCTGAATATTTTATATGGAGATCGGTGACTGGCGCTGGTTGGAGAATGGAGTTAAATCCATGGTGGGGGTGGGGCAGGGACAAGGTGGGAGAATGAAAAAAAAAAGAACTGTTCAAGATGTCACCCGTGCTGGGGCACATCAAAGGGCAATTCCAACTGCCTGCCATCGGCTTCTCAAAATCCTTCATGGACCGGGATAGACAAGATTGCGAATCAGAAGACGTAGTTTAGGTGTCCGTACTGCATAGCTCACCACTAATTGCTCATCCTGCAGAAAAAAGGCCCAGGATGCTCCTGGCAAGACATTTCCCCCTTGATGAGTTAACATAAAGAGAATCACCAGGCCTGACAGCCCTGTGTAACTGTGGGTTTTTATGGATGCAACTATTAAAGTGTTGCTGCTTCAGAAATGCTTGCTGGATGATTCTACAATCCTGAACCTGCAGGCTGGTGGGAATCATTTTACAAGAGCTGGAACTATGGCAAATCCCTCTACTTGATTTCCCATAAAGGCCTTATCTTTTTATCTCCCTTACTGAGTTATAATTTACATACAATACGATTCACTCCTTTTAAATGTACAACCTGTTGAATTGTGACACATGGGGAGTGTCACCTGTCCACTAGCAGAATCATGACAGAGGAAAATTTTCACCACCCAAAAAAGAACCCTCGTGCTCCTGTGCACTCAATGCCCACTCCCAGCCCAGGCCCTTGCAGCCACTCATCGACTTTCTGTCAATATAATGTTTGCCTCTTGTAGAATTTCATATGAGGTCTCTTGTCCCCGGCTTATTTCATTTATAACAATGCCTCTGAGGTTCATTCATGTTTGTAGTGTGTTATTCAGCTGTCTTCACGGCAGAATGGTATTCCATTGTATGGCTATACCACCATTTCTTTACCGATGGACATTTGGGGTTTTTCCAGCTTGCTGCTAGGACAAATAAATCTGCTGTGAACATTCAAGTAAAAGTCTTTGTGTGAACATATGTTTTTACTTCTTTTGGGAAAAGTCCCAGGAATGAGATTGATTGGCTGTATGGTGAGCATTATTTACATTGATAAGAACTGCCTACGTGTTTTCTAAAGAGGCTGTATCATTTTGCATTCCCATCCTCATCAACACTAACTACTGTCTGTCTTTCATTTTAGCCATTCTAGTAGATGTGAAATGCTATTCATTGTGATTTTAATTTGCATTTCCCTAATGACCAGGGGTGTTAAGCAACCTTTCATGTGCTTATTTGCCGTCTATATATAGTCTGTGGTGAAATGTCTATTCAATATTTTGCCAATATTTTTAGCGGGTTGTATTCTTTTCTTGAGTTTAAGAGTTCTTTATATATGTGGAGTGCAAGTTCTTTACCAGCTATCTGTTTTGCAACTATTCTCTCTCCTTCCATGCCTAAACTTTTCATTTTCTAACAGTATCTTCTGCACAGGAAAAGTGTTTCATTTTGACAAAGTCCAATTCATCAATTATTTCTCTTACGGCTCATCATTCTTATGTCCTACCTAAGGAACAAAAATTATCTCTTATTTTTTCTATAAATTTTAAAGTATCATATCTTACATTTAGGTCTGTAATGCAGTTCACTTTAATTCCTGTGTATGAAATGAGGCCAGGGTAAAAGTTCATTTTTTGCATATAAATCTCCAGTTGTCCCACACCCTTCATTGAAAAGGGAGTCCTGTTCCCACTGAGCTGCCTCTGCAGAAAGCTGGCCACAACCTCCAGGTAAATGCTCTCCAGAACAGTAGCTGGAGTGAGAAGTGGCGGTGAGATGATTTTGAACTAATGATAGATGTCTTCAGTACACATATTACAGACTCTGACTCTGCAGTCATTTAAAATGATGATCGCGAGCTATACTTACGGATGATGGAAAGATAAAGTATCACTTAATAAAGTGATAAAAATCACATTACAAAACAGAACCGATGGGATAATTTTGTGTTTCTCAATAGAGTGGGAGACAATAAGATACACCAAGTCAGAGAGACTTACAGAAGGTATGTTCCAGAAAGTTCACTGTGGTCAATTAAAGGTGATTTATATGTTTTTTGCAATTTTCTGAAGTTATTCATTGTGTGTGAGAAAGATTTTCATAATAAAAAAAGCTTTTTCTGCTTTGAGAAAGTGCCGTGGGTGGAAAGAGACAGAAAGGAAGGTGAACAGTAAGTTACTGGTCCAGATTTAAAGGGCCGATTCATCCAGTTTCCCACCAGAAAGTCTTAATGAGTCTCAATGCCCGTGAACAGCATGGAGAGGACCCCTAGGTGCACTACATATACCACAAATAGTTCCAGAAAAGGTGCCCATTGCCTGTAAAATACATTCGGACATCTGCAACTAGGATGCTAAAGTTGATTGCAATAAGAAACTCATGGAAAATGTATAAATAATGGTAGAAATTCGTAGTCAATCCATTCCAAATTAGTTTTTTATCCAGATTCAGTTGTTTATGACCACGCTGCTCTCTAAAGAATCGTGGGGTAACTCCTGATTACCTGTAATTGGATTTTCTGCCCCACAGATTACCTGCAGTGACTCTGGAACTATTAGCTCCATCCATCCCAGGACCTCTCCCACTGAGTGGGGTCAGATAGCCCAACACTGATCAAGAATAGAGTTTAAACCCGATTCGAAGAAAAGAACAACATAAAGGAATCGGGGGTGGATGTGCATAGAGAAAATATGCCGAAGGGATTTCTAAATTACTGCCTTCAGATTTTTGATAGTAAATGTATTAACCAGCTGGGCAGGAAACAAAATGGAATAAATAAAATGATGTTAAAATTGGGAAGATTCACTTTGACCAAAGGATGTGTTTTCTGAATAACACTTACCCCATTCATTCCCCAAACACTGCAGCTCAGGCTATGTCCAAGGTGCTGAAGTTTTTCAACGACAGCCAGTCAGTGTCAGATTGCAAGGGCGCCACGTGGGGACATTTACTTGCATTACTGAAAAAGTAACTGCACTTTAGGCATCAGCCTTCAAATTTGTAACCAAATATCAATGATCAAAATCGTCACTGAGTCCATCGATTAATACTTCCTGAAAATCAAACATAACCCATGGGCCATTTCCCATTTTCCCCAATGTCTTAAATTCTATCGAGTGCTTTGGGCAATAAATGTGTCTGAATGAACAACGTTCATAAGTTTGACATTCCCGTTAGATTTCTTTCAGTGTGAGAAACTGTGCTCCCTGCCTTCAGAGCTCAGACAGACACCGGAATCCCTCCGCCCTCACACTCTCTGGTCACCTCACCTTTTCCTACAGGGGCTGGCGTTGCTGGGCATGGAAGCAATAGGAACAAAGGGAAGGACAAGACGTGGTTTCTTGGTAACTGGGGGAAAAGGTAGAGCCGCTTCCACAGGCTTGGCTCTGTGGGCCTCATGATTTTTGGAAAACCATTTGCAAGTCTGATTTTTAAAAAAATAATAATTTCACACAAACAGAGTCTGGGCTCTCAGGGGGAGACTTTTCTTTTCTCCCAGTCTCAGACCTTGCCTGTTTCCAGGCTTCCTAAATGAGGACTTCTGGGTCACAAATCTCTGCCTTCGAAAATGGCCAAGGAATAAAAACGGAGTCACCAGTCCGTTCAATTGCATTACTCCACTTCCCTCGTTAGCACCTCAAACAAACAAGTTCACCTACATACCTTTCCTGAGTCGGTTTACAAAGAGGAAACACACGCGATGCTGTCAACCCATGATCCTAATAACAGCTAATAATCACTGACCGTTGCCTATGGGCCGATACCAAGCCAGGTGCTTTTACACGTAGATCATCTCATATCATCCTCACCCCAACCTACAAAGTAGCTGTCATTATCACCTCTTTAATGGTCAGGGAGCTACAGCTCTGAGAGGTTTAAGGAAGCTGTCCAGGGCAGCCCCAAAGTGGGGTCAAGGTCTGAACCGCGGGCGTGCCTTCGGAGAGAGGCAGACTGACCACCAGGGGCGGCTACTGGCCTAACTCAACATGCTCCTGGAGGCTTTCTGTTTTCTTTTGGCTTCTACATAAGGTTTACCTAAACAGAGCTCCTCCTAAAACCGTGTTCGATCAGGATCCAGAAGCAGAGTGAAGCCACTTGGACAAAGCCTTGCGCAGCCTCCTAGCAAGACAAAGCCCCCTCTGCTGTCTCCCTCTGCCTCCCCCGCCTGCCTTTATTGAGAAGGTTTTCAGAGTTTTCTGCTAATACACTCTGGGACTTTGACAGGGTCCACCCTGAGTGCTACAAGGAGACTTTGTGTTTGGTCTCGTGCTTCAAGAAAACAGAAAAAGGGAGAGACAAGAAGCGAAGAAAAGCAAAACCAGGAGGAGGCTGGTTATCTTTTCAGCGCTCATGCCAACAATCGATTCAGAGTCGCAGTTGACGTAGTTTCCTAAGTCGTCAAGCAATAATTTTCCACTCACAAAAACATGTGCCTATTGGACAACAAACGAATTTAACCATGCCTCCAACATCTGGGGATCTGGCAGTCTCACCTCCACTAACAAATTGGCGTCGGTATGCATAATTACAATGATAACCAGTGTTTTTGCTCACTGTTGTGCCAAGCTTCGTGTTTCGTCACTTACATGCACAATCACATTTCATTGTCATGAAGAAGGAAGTATTATGATCTCCATTGTATAGGTAAGGAAAACGTGGCTCAGAGGGATTCAGTGGTTTCCCTAGTTTGGGATCTGAACCCAAGCCTGTCTGAATCCACAGCCCAGGCTGCCAACCACTCTTCTGATTGTTTTCTGTAAAATGCCAGATAGATATTTTCCGGTTTCTGGGTCATGAGATCTCTGTTGCAATGACTCAACTCCGCTTTTGTAGCATAGATCAACCACAGACAAACAAGTGAGCAAATGGGCATGGATGGTTGCCAATTAAACTTTACTACGAAAACAGGTCACCAGCCAGATTTGGCCCAATGTCCACAGTTTGCCAAACTCCTGCTCTAATCCTTCATACAGGAGAAAAGAGTTGAGCTGAATCTGTCAAAGATTGTGCTGGGGCTGCCGTAACAAAGTACCACAGACTGAGTGGCTTAAACAACAGAAATCTGTTGTCTCAGGGTGGCCGGATGGCGCAGTTGGTTAGAGCCTGAGCTCTCAACAACAAGGTTGCTGGTTTGATTCCCCCACGGGATGGTGGGCTGTGCCCCCTGCAACTAAAGACTGAAAACGGCGACTGGACTTGGAGCTGAGCTGCGCCCTCCACAACTAGATTGAAGGACAACAACTTGGAGCTGATGGGCCTTGGAGAAACACACTGTTCCCCAATAAAATTTTTTTAAAAAAAGAAAAATACATTTTCTCACAGTCTTGGGGGCTAAAAGTTCTAGATCTAGGTGTCGACAGGACTGGTTCCCTCTGAAGCCTCTCTCCTCGGTGTGTAGACGGCCGTCCTCTACCTGTGTCCTCATATGGTCCTCTCTGTGCCGCCTATAAGGCCATCAGCCATATTGGGTTAGTGACATCATTTTAACTGAGTTACCTCTCTAAAGACCCCATCTCCAAATACAGTCATATCCTCAGGTGCTCAGCTGACTTCAATATACGGATTGGTGGGACCTGATTCAGCCCGTAACCGATGGGGTAGATTTCAACAGGGGAAGAGAGGAAGGAAAGAAAAGTAAGAAAAGTACAGGGGTAGAAGCTCTATGTTGGGACATGGTGGGTGCTCAATAAATTTACATTTTTTATACACTTTATTTTTTAGTTCACAGCTAAATGGAGCAGCAAGTACAGAGAGCTCCCACCTACCCCTGAGCCCACGTGCACAGCCTCCTCCACCGTCACCATCTCGCACCGTGAATGTGTTACAATCAAGGACCCTCCACTGACACATCGTCTCTGCCACAAGTCCATAGCTTACATGGGGGTTCCCTCTGGGTGGTGCAGATTCCATGGGTTTTGAAAAACATATACCGTGTAAGGACATGTATCCACCGTTACAGTATCAGAACAGTTTCACTGCCCTAAAAATCCTCTGTGCTCTGCCTGGTCATTTTTCCCCCTCTTCCCAAGCCCTGGTCAATTTACTTTTTAAGTAAACAAGAAAATTCTATTTGTATGCCCCTGGTTGTCTGAGATTCTGGTTTCAGTTGTGGCCCTTTCCTCCGGCCTCCACGGTGCTTCTTCCATGCCTCACACGGGCGTGCCTCCCAGCTCAGTAGGCAGGAGCCAGGGCCCCCTCTGAAGCTCAAAATTGCTAGGCTTACGCCCTCTAAAGCTTCCATTCTATTTTGTAAACCAGCAGCCCAGCTGCTGTTTGTACGGAGTGCCAAAATGCATCTGGAATGCGACATAATCCTCCCAGATTCACTTTGTGTTGTCACAGGTAAACGTGTCAAAACGCTGCGAATGTTCTCCTGGTGGTAATTGCACTGAAATGTCCCTGACGCGTCTCAAAATACAGGTGCCATCTCAGAGCATGTGGCGAAGGGGTGAGGTCTGCCTCTTTTCCCTCCCTTCATCTTGGACCCCCTGACATAACCAAAGGCTCCCAACAGTTAACGATTCCTTGTTTTCCCGGTTTATTTCCAGTGAAAGGTCCTCAGAGCCTCAGGTTCGGGGCTCCCTGTCTCATCTCACTGATGTAACTGATGTAATATTTATTATTGCCAACGTGAAAGGAAAGGATGTGGGCTGCCCCCCCAGCCTCCGGGAAACACTGGCTCTTTCATATTCTCATCTGCCTGCTGGGTTTTCTGACAAAGACAGATTGGGAGAGTGGGTGGTGATACGCTGCAGAGTACTCTTCCTGCTTGAAGGTGATGAGTATATTTCAACACCAACTTGATTTTCCAACATCTACTTCCTGGAAAAGTCATAGAGCCCCATCCCTGGCTTTGCCTGGCCTTTCCCTCTCACCAGCTGCCTGCCTTATCTCCTGCCTCCAGCCATCTCCCTTCCCCCACGCCATGATGCAAAACCACCAGCCACAGAAGGATGGTCCGCTCAGAGGGCGCCTCGTACCTTGGACTCAGCAACCTTACAGAACAGGTCCGCCCAGGATCAGGTGAGAGAGAGCTGCCAGGGCCTGGGACTCCCCTTATAGAAGGAATGCATCATTCACTCAGCACATGTTTATTGAGTATGTTCTATATGCCAGAGAGAGCGCTGTGAAAGAAAGGGTGTGTTGTGAAGGAGAAAGATGGCAGCCTGTGCCCTCACGGAGCTAAAAATCTATTCAAGACACAAATGTTGATCACACAAAGTGCACGAATATGTGTAGAATGTCCAATTCTGATTAATAATACGAAGAAGTACGTGGGTGACAGCAGAATGGATCCCGTCCCTCAGGACTTGCGACTCCTGGGCTGACATTCTCAACTCATTCAGGTCTCACTCAAAAGGCGTCTCCTCAGAAAAGAGATCCTTGACCCCCTGAAGTAGCCTTCCATCAACCCACCTCTTCCAAGTCCCTGCCCCTCACTCTGCTTCCATTTCCTCACTTATCACCACCTGAAACTGCGTTGCATACCCATTTACCTCTTTGCTAAGAGAATATAAGCCTCCTGAGGGAAAGGATTCTGTCTTCTTTTTATCCTATTAGCAGCACCTAGAACAATGGCCAACTCGTAGTAAGTACTCAATAAATATTTGTTGCATGAATGAGTCAACTGTGCTGATTTCTGAAGGACCAAGAGATGGTAACCAAGGGAAGTGAAGGGGAAATGACATCCTAGGCAGTGTACCAGTGTCACAACCCGTCAGGGGTGGGTAGGACCAGCACCGAGGGGAGGAACAAAACTGGACCACAGGAAAATGAAAAGCTCGAGGTGGAGGGCCAGGCTGCAGAAGGAGGGTGATGCTGTCTGCAATCGCTCAGAACGAAACCGTGACCATCAAGAGTTTTGATCTTTACCCTAAAAGTAACAGGAAGCTCATGGAATATTCTAAGCTGGGAGGAGGTTAAAATATCATCAGATTTGCCTTGTGAAAAGACCACCCAGGGTGCAGATCAGAGTGGACCAGAGTCCAGTTGGAAGGCAACTGTGGAATGGAGGGGAAGTGAGCAGTTGGTCTGGAGCCACAGTGGTGAACAGAAGTCAAGAGGGTCGAGAGACACTTAGAAGATGATGCCCACAGGACAAGCTGAAGGATTGTTCATGAAAACAAAGTTGGGGTGGGGGGACGTGGGACTGTTTCCCAGATTCCACTCAGCAAACCACAAGATCCAACACGGTGGCCAAGTTCCTCGCCTCCGAATGGCCAGAAGCTGAGGCTTGTTGGAAGCCCAGCTTGCATTTCTTGCATGCTAATCCCACACCCACAGTCACGTGAAGAGTTGCTTCAGTTCCATGCCCACAACCTCTCTGCATTGTTCTCCGCCCCCGAATCTGAGGCCTCTTGGATCCTCAGGTGTGTTTCTTTGGCACCATATTCATAATTCTCTGGCTTTTTCCCAGCTGATCTGAAGCAGCAAAACACCAGATGGGGCCATTCCTCAGCCCGCCCAGGGAGAGGAAGGTTGCCTACGCTAGAGTTCCACCTCCAGGATCCATCAGAAAATTACAATTTCATTCATAGTTGATGATCTATCGACAACCTAGCTGGTAACTTTAATCCACCTTTGAAACCCACCGAGAACCCTACACGACATCAAATAGACAGGGCTTTTGTACAGCCCCAAAATACCGGGTGCCTCTGGTTTGAAGTAAAATTACCAGGAGAAAATCTTTGTTAGTTACCCAGCCTAGCACGAGGAGAGACTATAAACCAATAATATACGTGGGGGGCGGAGAGGAGAGAAAATCCCGATGAACTGGGGAAGGCACTGGTCTCAGACACACGCGCACACACAC
Source organism: Rhinolophus sinicus (assembly GCF_057876585.1). NCBI lineage: Eukaryota > Metazoa > Chordata > Mammalia > Chiroptera > Rhinolophidae > Rhinolophus > Rhinolophus sinicus. Next base: position 5,147,159 of record NC_142513.1, on the reverse strand, counting down.
GTATTTGCACTCTGGAATGTAAAATGGAGGTGGCTTGAACCTGTGTGGGTTGCCATCACCACTTGTGAAAGCGTGTTAATGACAGAGCATTGCACTTCTCTCTGATGTACACAAACAAAGCCTAGAGCTGTTGGGAGCTTGGAAGTGATGTGATGGATCGCGGGAAACAAAACTGTGACTGTTTCAGAGATGGAAGGCAAAGGCACGGATGTGTGCAGCAGATAAACCTGCCCAGAATCTCTGTGGTGTGAGAAGACTGTGGCAGCCGCAACATTTTATTCCAGACCAAGGCCAGGTCAGAGGAGGCCCTGACCAGAAACCTGGTCATTTTAAAGAGGGGGCTGTCACGTCGCTGCTGCTGGAGGCCAGCTCTCCGCTTAGGTCTCAGTCACTGGTTGCTGGAGTGGAGGTTTTAGAAGGAAATCCCAAATATAATCCAGCTGGAGCCATCCACCTGAAGTGTTTAGGCAGCCCCGCCCTGAACACAGGTAGCCTGGCTCCCAATAATCCCCTTGGTTAGTCACTTCCTGACCCTAAGACAGGCCCGTGGAAAACTGTTTCAGCCCTTCAGCATCAGCTGGTTAAGTCATGTTGAGCTCTGATTTCAGATTGGCTTCTACTTTCAGCTCTGCCGGTTACTGTGTGATCTCAGGAAAGTTACCTAACTTCTCTGTGTCTGGTGGTTTCCTCCGCAGAATAGGACTAAAAGATCATTAACTGCCTCCAACATGGATTCCAGAATTGTCTGTATGAGTGAAATGCAATAATACAGGTGAGGTGGTTGGAAAAGTCAGCAGCTCACATTTTGTTTATCTGCCACTTATTTGGTGCTTCTTATGTTAGATATTTTTCTAAGCTCTTGACAAATATTAACCCATTTAATCTTCCAGACAACCCTGTGAGGTTGATACTATTGCTTGCTCTGCTTCACAGATAAGGAAACTGAGGCAGAGACCACAGGGGATGTGTCCAGGGTCACAGGTGGAGCGTGACTCACACCCACACCTGCCTCCAGAATCCATGCGCTTAGTCAGCAGTCGAGAAATGTTCACCATTCCCATTATTTTAATCTCTCATTCCAAGCAGCCTCCAAATCCAGCTGATTTTTTTTCTTCCTTTGATGCATTTCACTCAGTTCTACTTCTCCATTCCACTGCCGTCACCTTGGAAAATTCTGGAGTCCCCCTGCCCTAACGCACCCTGTACAGCACAACCAAGACACCTCTACCTGAAATACCACTTCCTGCCTCCCCAGCCTGCTCAGAGCGCTTCCATTGCTCCCTTTGCTTGCGGGGTGAAGGCCAAAGTCCTGTGGGCCCTTCCTCAGCTGGACCAGTCCGTTACCTCCTATCACTGCCCCAGGGGCCACGCCCCAGCCTCCCTGTCCCACCCAGACCGCCATGCAGGCCACCTTCCGTCGCCCCTCCTCACACGTGCTCACACAGCACTTCCCCACAAATGCCTTCTCTGCTCCTTTCATGACTGTACACTCTTTACCGTGCCTTTCGTGTCCGCAGCTCAAATCTATGAGTGAATCTTAAACTGAGGGGTCAGTGACAGGTTATGAACCAGAGCAAAGACTGCAGTGGAAGAGGTATCCTCAGAAAGATAAATCTAGAAGCAGATTTCTAAGTAGACTGAGACAGGGGGGGAGAGAGAAAGGGAGGGAGGCCAGTGAGCCCACTGCAAAGTTATTTAATGACTTCTTTGTCTGCAAAGAAAAACCGGAAGTCTCAAGCTGGCATCCAACAAATCAACTATAACCACAGGGGTGTTTTCTTTGCTTTATAACTTTTTTTATAATAATATGGAAAATTCACATGAAAATTCAGATTTCTCGCTTCTCTTTAAAAATTAGAAGAGTTCGCCAGCCTGGATTCACTTTTCCCCACAGCAGCGTTTGTCTGGTGTGAGGAGCAGCTGTTCCCTTTGGACAGAACATGCCCTCCAGTTTGCCGCAGTCCCCACCACTCCCGATTGTCCTCCACACTGACACCCAGTTGCCATTTATCATTACCTGTGCACTCTTTCTTGTCTTGGAGTCTAACTCTCTATCATAAGAAGAAAAATCAAGCACAGACCAAGAGGAACACAAATTTCAAGACAAAGAGAGGCAAATAGCTTTTGTTGTGGAAATGAATATTCTTACATCTTTAATATGCAAAGCCCTTGTCTGATTTCCTCTTTGGTACCTACCTGGCACTGTGGGTATTCGAGGTTGTACCACAGGTTTATACCCTTGGACTCAGCCCTTCCTGCCAAGCCTTGCTCTGCTGACTCTGGTCCTAAGCCATCATGAATAGCCCCAAAAGCTGTGTTTCATGCCGTGAACCTTTTCCTACCTTGCTCCTGCTCCAAAAGTATCCTCCCCTTTGGATATCTGATCACTCACTAGGCAGGTAATCACATAATCCCATTCTAAATAAGTATGAACGCCTGATGATGGTTTCCTATACTCTGCATCTCAGGGTACACTTTAGTAGGTGCCTGTAGTGGGTTTGCTGAAAAGCCTTAAGCTCCTGTCGGGGGCTACTGTGGGAAATCGGGAATGGGGAATGCGGTGGAGAGAGCAGATAACTCACCACACCAGTTCCAGATTCCCCTGCATTGTAGAATGAAGTTCTGTATAAGATCCACTTGGGGAGGAGATGGAATGGTTCCACTACTTTGAAGAAAAAACGTTTAAGTTTTAAAAGCAATGATGTAGCAGTGACAGTGTTTGTTGTAAGCAAAGGAAACCTCCTCCGACTGAATTTCTGAGAAGCCGTGATGGCCCAAGGAGAGAGATCCCCACAGAAGCGCTGGGATCCCGGATGGGCCAGGCTGGGGAGCAGGCAGCAATGGAGAAGGGGACAGCAGAGCACACAGCACCCATCGTGTGACCAAACAGCCTGGCCCCTGCCCTCTGGCCGCTGCCGCTGCTGCAGCTGGAACAAGTGGCTCCCTGTGGTGGCCCTCTCCCAGAGTTCTAAGTCCCAGGAAAGCATATCCACTTAGGCCAGCACTCCACAGCGGCAGCCCTGGTGACACCTGAGATGTATGACTCTTGGTTGTGGGGGGCCGTGCTGGGCACTGTGGGGTTTTAGCAGCACCCTGACCTCCACCCACTAGATGCCCGTAACACCCCTCACTATTGTGACAATCAAACCTGTGTCCAGACATTGCTCCCAGCTAAGAACTGCTGAGTTAGTCCCGATACACCCTGGCGGTGCTTGTTTGGGTGGGTGGGGTGGGAGTGTCTGCACCCTCGGCTTCCATGGCAGAGGGCACATGTCTAATATTGTCCTCAGCACCGAAGGAAATAATTCCCCCCGAACTACATCAAAGGCCCCTGGGGTAATGGACTGTGGAGAGCTCAAATTCCACAAGTGACTGGTACCATTGACCTAAGCTTCAAGCTGCAAGTGCTCTCGGTTCTTGTAAACCCACAGTGGAAGTAATGAGATGCAGAACAGAGACTGTCCTGGGGCCCTTCACGGCACGTGTCGTCTGCCTGCCACACCTGCCCAGCCAAAGCCACCCGTCCACGCTCTCCAAATCCAGTGCAAAGCGGAATGACTGGTTCCGTGAGGGACGTACTAGCCTGAACTCCCCTCTCTGAACTTCTCTGCGTTACCTGAAACATTCTGGAAATCCTGTCAATCAGGTGCAGTGGGGCCACAGGTCGGTTCTTCGTCAGCCGACCGAAGAATACATTGGCTCCGCCTGCCTCTGCACAGACACACCAGCTCTGTACGTGCCACTGTCACGAGTTCGCGATGACAGGAATTTGTGGCGGTACCGTGTCTGCCACCACACGCTTGGCGGTTTTCTTTCCCACCTGGACACAGCTAAAGGAGTGAACTACAAGCCTCTTATCTTGGAAGCCCTCCCACACTTTCAAACCTAGTGCCACCAAAACAAATGGCTTTAAGGAGAGCCAAACAAGGAGGGAAGAAGGAAGGAGGGAAAGCAAATAGAAATACAGAAATAAATAAATAAGTAAATAAATAAGTAAGTAAATAAATAAATAAATAAATAAATAAATAAGTTCTAAAGAACTGGAGTGACCTCTACATGTCATGTCTGAATTTTGAATTTGCTCTATCTTTGCAATTCAATCTTAGTACACAATTACATCTTAAGTAGATAAACCTCTATAGACTAGTTCTTATGTAAACAGCTAGTAATTTTGATATATGAGAATTAAAAGAAATTTCCTAAGGCCAAATTCTGCCGTGTTTTAAGAAACATGCCTTGGTTATTCCAAGAATAATTTTGCTTCAGGGATCCAATTAAAGTTATCAAAACTGTAGGTTCTTCTGGATGCTAAAAATGCAATATATTTTGCACATACCTCTTATTATTTTTCAGGGATTTCACTTTACAGATTAAAAAATAAAACTTCCACCAAGGGGAAGGGTTTTGGAGCATCGCATGATTCTAAATTGCAAACAAAAAGCACAACACTGTGCAATCGGGAAGGCTCATAAGCAAAGAAGGAACAGGCTTGTGCATGGACAGTTGAAAAAAACTGCCAAGTAGGTTTGCTCGGGCGATGCTGCCCTTTTCAGTGCTTCGACGGTCAAGATGTGGTAAGCACAGTCCATACAAGGCATAATCAACAAGCAGCTGTTTGTTGCTGTTGCTGCAAAATTATGGGGTGTCCCACAAGGGCTGGCATCTTGTACGTTTGTAGGTATGATGATTGCCCTGCAAGAATCCTGACATTCCGTGCTTTACACAGGAAGACGGGGGAACAGTGATGGGAACAGGTGATGACAGCCTTCCAAGTGCCTGGATCCTCCTGGCTGCAGGCATTACAGGTGTGAGACCCGGAGCCGAGACCCACAAAGAAGGTGTTCTGTGAGCAGCAGAACAGGTAAATAAAACAGTTCTGTTTGTGAGAGCTGTCAGATGCTGTACCAGCCTATCGCTGGGTGAAGTTTCTGACATATTTCAGTTAGCCAGGTACTTTACTTGCAAAGAAGATTTCAGCAGCTTGACCTTTATCATTTCATAATGAGTAAAGAATTTGCCTGTCACACCATGATTTCTGTTATACAGCTTCAGAGAAAGAGAGAGAGAGAGACAGTGAGAGAAAGTCAAACCACATTTGTCCATTTCCCTGCTGAAATATCACTGAGCCAACCTTCGCTATGTGGCCCAATAGAGTGGACCCCAATCCGGCCACCAGAAGGAATAGTTGACGGGGACGCTTGGTGGGCAGAGGAGAACACTTTCTAGACCTATGATTACAGAAGCTGAAATCTCCAGATTTTGTTTTTTCAAAACTAAGTTGGATTTGATTTTCCCCTGTAGTCTAGGGCAGGGACCAGCAAACATTTTCTGTAAAGGGTCAGGCAGCAAACACGTCAGGCTTTGCAGATCGTATAGTCTCTATCACAATTACTCAACTCTGCCATCGTAGCTTGAAAGCAGCCATAGCCCACTGCAAATGAACAAGCGTGGCTGTTCCGATAATGCATCGTTTTACAGAAACAGGTGGCCGTCGGATGTGACCTGTGAGCCATAGTTGGCTGCCTCCTGCTCTAGGTTAGTGGTGGGGCTGGCCCTTTACACCTTCACGGCTTCAGAGATGCCGCCGGCTATCCAAGGTTTGGGGGAAATCTCTCGACGTGACAACTATAAAATTTTGTTTCAAATGGTCAGAAAAGAAATAATAGCAACAGGGCTTTATTCGTTTATTATTTTTACCTCATGGAGTCCACCTTCCTCCTTTTTACAGAACCACCACTGGTACTATCAGGTACATTTCACAGCAAAGTAGGCTGAAATGACCCAAAATGAAAGGACAGATGTCTTCAGTCTCCATCACAGCTTGGGCAGGTCTAGCAAGAAACAGGAGGTGCAGAGGGGCTCCCGCCCGCCCCACCCCTTTCCCCCTTTCTAGTTCTAGGACACACCCACCAGCTTCTGCCTCTGGCCAGAGAGACCTGAAACAGCGTCAGCTCCAGCAGCTCAGCCTTCATCAAGTTCCCCCAGAGGTCAACCAAGAAGAATCACCCAGGTCGAATCAGGACTCTATCTCACCGGCTTGTAATGTGTTTATTTGTTCGTTTGCTTTTGTTTGTTTGTGGGAGCTGGGGAGTGTTTGTTGCATTTGAGGGGTTGGGATTTTTCTTTAGTACCACTTTTCTCTAAAACTAAATCCCTTGAAATTGTCAATGCTTTCTAGGAAAAAAAAAATACTGGCTCTTTTTGTCTGTTACAAAAAGCCACCTTTCCCTCTACCAGGCTTCATGAAAACATAATTGTTAGTTTCCCGTTGAGTTCATTTGTTTTCTTCCCAACGCTATGCTTTAAAACAATGTGCTAATGTAACTTCTAATAAATACCAATTTGTAAAATTTGGATGTTAAAAAAAAAATCCAAGCATGAAACTGGCATACACGGAAGCCCAGACCTCCCTCCGAGTCCTCCCCTTGATCCACATACTGACAAATATTCATATGTCAGTTCTTTGGGGCTTCCTCAGGCCCAGAGCCCCGACTTCCAAGGTGAATGAGGTACGGCCTGACCTTGTCTAAGACCCACGACTCATCGGTCATTCAGCCTCAGAAAGCTTCTCCGCCTATCCTCAGCTCCACAGAGGAGCAATGAATAGAAAAGGCTTTTCTCCTCCAACCTGGTGAGCGAGGCTTTTTAAGAGGCTGAAGGCGGCTTTACCAGCCACGGTGGAGCCATTTAAATAACAAGGGTCAGGATTAGCCCTTCATAGAATCGAGGTGGAAGAAAATCCCCAGAAGCAGTGAAATGAGAGAGGCTTCCTCCTCTTACAATAGATCGGTTTCCCATCGTGCTCTGCACACGCAGCCAAAATTATATTGCATACACACTCCCCCTGCCATAAACACATACGCGCCTCTATAGATGAAAACCGATTTTAATATAGAAACCCTGGTATCTATAATTCATGCTCTTTAGCCTTTACATATTTATTCTGCATTTTAATTAAGGCCAAAATCTGAATACTTTAGATGGATGGTTTCTTTTTTCTCCTACGCATAGCTTACAGGCAAATTACCTGGCAGAAGCCCAAATGTTAAGCAAACACTAGAGAGCCTGTGATGAGAGTAAGCTAATATCTGGACACAACCAGCCTAGGAGAGCTCGGAAAGCTCTCTCCTTTCAAAGGGAACCGTCCCAAGATTGGCAGGGCCCCTCCCCGCTGCAGTCACAAAGAATGAGAGGGTAAAACACCAAAGTTTGGGGATGACCAGACAGCACATCTCTCCACAGGAATGCATCACCAGGGCCGGGAATGGATGTTCCCCACGCTGACCCTGGAATAACTCACTCACACAACGATGAAATCCAAAATCAGAACAGCCAGAAGCTCACACCTGACGTTTGGTTGGACCGACCAGACTTTGCCATGAAATTTTGATGCTTTGATACCCTAAGAGGTTTCCCAATGAATAATCAATCAAGAAAGGCGGTCTTTGAAATGCAACTCCACCTAAACCTTGCCCAATAGGCGTCAAGGTGTTCCTTTTGAATTTCTGAAGCAGACACCTGTTTTGTAAATAAAGTTGAATCGGGACACTGCCATGCTCTCACTTGCTTACATATCATCCATGACTGTGCTCACTCTGGGATGGCGGAGTGGAGTACGTGAGACAGAGATCACCCGGCCTGCAAAGCCTGAAATATCGACTCTCCGGCCCTTTCCAGAAAAAGTTTCCGACCCCTGTTCTCAAGAGCTGCTGCCCCACCTTTTGCCTCAATTTTCTTCCTTCAGGAAAAGACCAGACAAGTGACTCAGAGACATTTGGAATTCCCAAAGTCTCTCCATTGTACAGGTTCTTCTAGTCCTTACAGAAGCCGTGAGAAAACGGCAGGAAATACTTCCCAAGCCTCTTCTCTGGAGGTAAAATAGTCCGTATTACTTTTTCAGGCGTCGTAACAGTGCACTGCTAAACACTGGTAGACCAGCTAACAGTAATGAAAGTAACAGAAATACCACCAGGGACATGTCCACCATCCCATGAATGCCTACGGGCCAGCACTGGGCTAGTGCTTTATCCCCGTTACCTCATTTTAATGACCATATCACCACATAGCAGAGCCTGCTAGAATGCCAATGTCATACTGTTGGCAAGGAACGGATGCAGTGTTGAAAACCAAACCTGTCTGATTTCAAATCCTGTCTTCTGAACTACACTACCTCCTCAGAGGCCTGGGCTCTGACCCCACCTTCACTGCCGACGGTGACAGCTGACACTCACACACTTACACCACCAGGAGCTTTTCCAGTAACTCAAAAATCAGACCCATCATGAGAAAGGTAATGCCATCATACCCATTTTGCAGATCCGGAAACTAAGGCTCAGGAAGGTGAAATGACTCACCTAAGTTTACCCAGCTTGTGTGACGTGATCCTGGGGAGTCTGGAGCAGACTCAGATGCTTTGTCTCTCCGGGGCTGGGCTCTCCATCTGTAAAATAAGGGGTATAACTTTTTAGGACCCAAGGAGCTAAGATGAGTAAAAAGTAACTTAGAAGATGTAGCAAAAAACCGTGATGTGCTAAACACATCATGTCACGGGCCACGGAACAGCCTGCCTGGCCTCCACCCTCAGAAGCAGCTGCCCCGTGTCACCATGGACGTCACAACTCTGCCGCAAGGGACATTGAATTCAGCATAGATTGGGGTATCCAGAGAGGACTCTGCAAGGACAGGTGCTCTCGTCCTCCCTCTTACACAAACTGTCATAAGTGCTCGCGGGTACCAGATCTCAATTAAAATGCACATTGAGTAAGCAGGTAAATAAATACTGATAAAGCAGAAAGAATGTAGGTGACACCACTGTATTAGAGCTGTTCACTGATGCTTATAAAGGGCTTTTTTTGCCTCCCAGAATTTATTCTGTTATCTTTAGGTGAGAGAGAACCCCAATTTCCTTTGCAGGAGTCCCCTTGCCCTGTTGGACCAGTCTGATTAAACTGAATCTCAAATGGGCTCTGCTCTCCCTCCACTGGCCATGAGCAGGCTATACCCCAAGCCAGATTTCTCAGAGCTGGCTTTGGAAACTCCAAAAGGAGGGTCTTCCCAGACAGGATGCTTCGTGGACCCTGGTAGCCAGACCCTCTGCAGCAGCCAAGCTCCAGGGACCTGCCAAGCCTGGCCCCAGCTTTTCCTCCATCCTGCAAGCTTCCTCACAGCCTGCTGAGAAATCCCCATCTTGCTTACGTTAACAAAACTGGTTTCTCTTGCTTTTAAAAAACCAACACTAATTTTTACAATTCCAACGGCAGTGTTCTTGAAAAACAAATTGCCTCATTCAGTGTCATTTAAGTCTCCTTTCTATGAATATATTTTTTTTCAATTTTTTTTCTACTTTTCCCCTTAAAAAAAAAAATCTAGATAGCCATGTTAAGATGCCAGGTAGGGTAGAAATTGACTAAATGTGGACATAACTACAAAGAGAAATTTTAAAAGCTGTACTTCATTCATACTTGTCTTAAAAGGTGATATGTGCACGTTTTTATTTTCTCATTCAGATTCAATCACCAAATCTGCTAGCTTTTCGCCCAGCACTGGCTCTCTAGAACTTTGATAAGCAAAGATTCTCTGAACTCAGCTGGGTCTTGACCTCAATCTACTGTCCAAACAGGTGCAAATTTTCTGCAAACCATTACTGTCTACTCCATATTTTACCATCCGATCACCAGCTGCTTAATTAAATGCTTTCCCAAACATGATCCATGATGTCTACTGAATTTCTTTAATCTCTTGCTTCCATAAATATCAAACTGTCACTTGGGACAGTTTGCTCATAGGGAATCCATGAGAACCCTACAAACAACTGATTTCTTCTCACTGTGCCCCTCCCCCCACCTCCCCTCCCCCCTGCCTCCATTCTCCCCTCCACACCCTGCCCCCCAGCCTTGGGACCTTGCACTTGCCCTTTCCTCCACCCATTACACTCCTCCAGTCTCCAGCAGTGGCTCCTGGCTCCATTCAGGTCTCAGCTTAAATGTCACTGCTTTAAAGGGATTTTGCAGAACACTTGACCTAAACGACCGCTTCCCCCGCCCACCCCCAACTTACTTTTTCATAGCACCTGTGCTGCTGTGCTTCCCAAAATATATGACTTATGCTTTTGCTCCCTTATCTGTAGTTGCCTCAACTACACTATAAGATCCATGGGAGGAGGGATTTGATGGTTCTAGCTCTTAGAAAAGTGTCGGAACCGTAAGCTTGGGAAAGAAAGGGAGGTAAGAATGGAGAGAGGAAAGAAGGGAGGAAAACAGAGAGGGACAAAAGAGCTTTAGGAACCTTGACAACCATTTGCCTCTCCCTAAACCTTCGATCATAATAATAACAGTGATTCATCAGCGACTCAGCTAAGTTATGCGGGACCGTATACCATTTGGAGACCCCCTTTAAGAAAAAGAATGCAAAATTATGAATGTAACACCACGTATGGAAGTGTATATTTTTTTAAATGAGAAAAGAAATCACAACACATGATAAGTGTGTTGGAAACCCAATCTCATTCTTCTTGGATCTTTTATGTAATGTGCCAGACAGGTTCAAATAGAAATGCTTCCTGACAGTGGTGTGGCCTCTGCTACCCATCTAGAACATTCTACAGCCCCCAGCAACCCCCAGAACACACAGGGGTCCAGGCCTGTGAGACCCCCCAGAGCCTTCCTGTTCTCCAGCACATCTGTCTCCCGTTTAGAAGACACTATGTCCCAGGGGCATACGTCTTCTCTCATATCATCTCATTGAACCCTCACAGCCACCCCATTAAAGAACCCCACAGATAACAAATGCCCACTTTGAAGATGGGGGACCTGCTGTGGGAGTTTGCACTGATTCTCAGCAATGTTTATCCATCATGTCTGAAGGAAACAATGTGTTCCGTGTGATACCTCCCACCTTCCTAGGAAAAAGTGAACTCGCTCTAAAAAGCCCAAGAACGCCACTGTCTCTCCATCTAGCTTCCACTTTAATTCTGTCTTCACAGTATTCTTTGCTAATCGTGTATTGTCTAAGCTGTGGCTCACTTTTTAAAATGTCCTGACCACATGTGTAATACCTTTATGTTTGCTTTCATTGTTTCTGTATTGCAGGAGTTCTTAATTCAGTGTGTCCTCCCAAGCGTCACTGGCATGCTCTTTGTCCCCGCTTGCAAATCACAAAGGCAGATACACTGAATGATGTTACAGTATGTCTTCACAATGAGAGTGACCCCTGAGCCTGGAGGGAAGGGTGCACGATGCAAACGTGACAAAGGATACGACCTGCTCAAGGACTGTTTCCCTTCTTCACGAGAGAAGCAGAACTAAAACCACCCTGGAGTACCACCTCTCACTGACACAGCAGCTAGAGTCAAAACGTGGATAACTCGCTGTGCTGGGAGGCTGTGGGCGATGGGTACCACTCCCTGTCCGTGGGATACAAATTGGCACAAACTTTCTGTACAGTACACATTTGGCAGTTTCTACCCAAATTACACATGCATTTACTTACCCTCTGACTCAACAACCTCACTTCTAGGAATTTATTCACATATGCACACATTTCCATATATGCTCACATATGTACACATGTGCAAAGAAATGAATGCCCACGCTTGTTCATTGCTGTGCTATTTCTAATAAGAACAAGTTATAAACAGTCTCTGTGTCCATCATGAGGTTCTGGGTAAATAAATCACGACACAACCATACAATGGAGTATTATACAGCATTTCATATTCAAATATGAAAGGAACTATAAGACATATAATTAGAATAGAAGAGGCAGGTGCAGAACGGTATGTATAGTTGAATGACTTTTTATTTTAAAAAAGGGGAAAATACCTACTTTTATTTAGATGAATAAAAACATTACGTGAAGGATAAACAAGAAACTACTAACAGTGGTTACAAATTTTAATTTTGGAGGGCATGGGAATAGGACAGGAGAAGTATTTCCCACTAGTTATCTTTTCTTAATTTACAGAACTCTATAACTTTGTCAAAAATTAAAATGAAATATTAATTGGGTCACCACACACCCATTAGGATGACTATTTTTAAAATGTAAAATAGTATAGCCACTGGGAAAAGAGTGTGGCATTTCCTCAAAAAAGGGAAAATAAAATTACTGTATGATACAGCAATATATCAGTATATCCAATATACAAAGGGTACCAAAAAAACGTATACACATCTTAAGAAAGGAAAAAACTGTATTAAAATTATGCTGATGGGAACCACTTTGAGCACCTCTTGTAATTGCAGAAGTCACACGTGATTTGTATTCATCTTTTGTTATTGGTATATATTGACTATTACAATTTTAATACAGTTTTTTCCTTTCTTAAAATGTGTAACCAAAATGATTGGAAGCAGGGTCTCAAAGAAATATTTGTACACTGATGTTTGTAGCAGCATTATTCACAATAGCTAAAATGTGGAAGCAGCCTAAGTATCCATTGATGGATGAACAGATAAGCAAGATGTGGTAATATTGAATGAAAAGTTATTGTTTAATGGTTATAGAGTTTTAGTTTTACCAGGTAAAAGCGTTATGGAGATGGATGGTGGTAACGGTTGCATACCATTATGAATGTATTCAATACCACTGAACTTAAAAATGGGTAAGTTGGTAAATTTTGTTATGTATATTTTACCACAAAAAGTTGATTTAACACCAAAAGCAATGGCAACAAAAGCAAAAATCCACAAGTGGGACTATATCAAACTAAAAAGCTTCTGCACAGCAAAGGAAACCATCAACAAAATAAAAAGGCAACATACTGAATGAAAGAAAACATTTTCAAATCACATGATAAGGGGTGACTATCTAAAATATATAAAGAACTCAGGCAACTCAATAGCAAAAAAAAAAAGAAAGAAAAAAATCCGATCAAAAAATAGGCAGAGAATTTGAATAGACATTTTTCCAAAGAAGACGTACAGATGGCCAACGTACATGAAAAGATGCTCAACATCACTGATGATCAGGGAAATGCAAATCAAAACCACAATGAGATATCACCTCACACCTGTTAGAATGGTTGTAAAAAAGACAAGAAATAACAAGTGTTGGTGAGGATGTGGGAAAAAGAGAACCTTTGTGCACTGTTGGTGGAAATGTAAATTGGTGCAGCCATTATGGAAAAGAGTATGGAAGTTCCTCAAAAATTAAAAATTAAACTACTTATGACCCAGCAATTCCACTTCTGGGTATTTAGCCAAAGAAATTGAAAACACTAAGTCGAAAAGACATATGCATTCCCCTGTTCATTGCAGCATTATTTACAATAGCCAAGATACGGAAACAACAGCCTAAACATCTGTTGATCAATGAATGGATTAAGAAAATTTGAATACACATACAGACACACACACACACACACACACACACACACACACCACAATGGAATATTATTTGGGCCCAAAAAAGAATAAAATGTTGCCATTTGCAACAACATGGGAGAAACTTGAGGGCATTATGTTAAGTGAAATTAGTCACACAGAAAGAAAAATACCATATGATCTCACTTATATGTGGAATCTCAAAAAAATAAAATAAAGAAATACTAAGCTCATAGATACAGAAAACAAGCTTGTGGTTGGCAGAGGGGGTGGGTGAAATGGGTGAAAGGGATTAGAAGATACTAACTTCCAGTTATAAAATAAATAAGTCCTGGAGATATAACATACAGCATGGTGACTACAATTAATAATACTGTATCGCCTATTTGAAATTTGCTAAGAGAATAAATCTTAAAATTTCTCATCATAAGAAAAAATTCTATCAAATATATGGTGATGGAAGGAGAACTGACTCTGGGTGGTGAACACACAATGGGATTTATAGATGATGTAATACAGAATTGTACACCTGAAATCTATGTAATTTTACTAACAATTGTCACCCCAATAAATTTTAAAAATAAATTTAAAAAAAAGAAAAAATTGTATAACTATGTATGGTGACACATGTTAACCAGATTTATTGTGGTAATCATTTTGCAATATATGCAAATATCAAATCACTGTGTTGTATACCTGAAATTACTATAATGTTGTATGTCAATTATACTTGAACAAAAGAAAGAGGAAGATCTGAAGCCTGTAATTTAAAAGGAAAAAATTAAAAAGACACTAAAAAGTCTAGAAAAGAGAAGTTGGGCTCTGACATATACAAATGATTGAACTTGAGACTACTCTTAAAGGAATGTAGCTTAATACTTTTCAAATGTATGTTATAGCACAAATAAATGTTATCAAAGTGTTTTCAGAGACAGCACAAACTTGTTTTAAGGACCAGATAGAACTCATTAGAACTACTCTGCAAAATCCCATTAGTATCTAGAAAAAAATTGACAAGATAATGTCCTTAAGAAGTATCTGCGTCTGACAAAATGCTGTACTTACACTACATGTTCAGTAAGTACTTCCTGAAAGAGTGACTGGAAAAAAAAAAAAAAAGAAATAATTAAATGAGAGACAATCATTCCACATCCTAGTCCCCAAAGAACAATATTACTGACCATTAGTCATCATTGGAGGGATGATACGGTGTCAGAAAATCTTAAAATTCTTTTCATCATGACAAAATTTATCAAAGCCAAGAAGGGGGATCCTGTCAATTGTAAATTGGTGAATGTAATATCACAAAGAATCTACTGAGGAAGATGGTGGTGCTATTTTGGACAGATAACTGGTTTTGTTGGTCTAAAATCCTTTACTCCCTTCTCCCTGTGGCAATATCCTTTTACTTTGATAAGCTGCCCTTCCATCATCTGGTGGACGCAGCTCAATCACAAGTCCACCACCTTCTCAAAAGGTGGGCATGTGACTCAGGCTGGCCAATAAGAGCCCACTGACCTCAAACACAGTGATTGTCCCACGATAGAGCACATGACCCAAAGAGAGCCAATCAGAGTCCTTATTCTCATTGCTGCTTAGACTGTGGGCGTGGGAGATACTTAAGCTTGGAGCTGCAGATAACCTCCTCTGTTGCCATGTAGATTTAGGAAGGTAAAGACAATTGAGGGTGACGCCAATAAAGAGAAAAGCAGAACCAAAAGATAGAAATGAGGTCCCAATAGCAGTTTAAACTCATGGGTCCAGCTATACCTGAAGTTAGGATTGTTTCTTTGAGCCAATAAACTCCCCATATTGTTGGGGCCATTTTGAATTAGTGTCTGTCGCGTGCAAGCAAGAGCCCTGGCTTCATCAGTTATCAGCAGTGCTGAGCCACGTGTCCAGTAGGAAGAACGGCTCATGCTGATACACTTACCAGCTTCTCCTGGGCCCTTCTTACTAAGGACAAACAATATCCAAGTTGCTACAATCTTACTCGCCTTAGTTTCACACTTACACCTACAGAGTTACGCTGTGAATCAATCACTTTTTAAAGGTATTGTTTTAAGGACAATAAGTATTGTCAAAAGGAACAAAAACCGTCCTGGACAGTGATTGTCTCAAGGGTAAAGATAAAGCTCTAGAGCAGACCAGGAAGTGGCCCACCTGGGGGCTGTGATGTTCTTAACTCCTGCCTGACTCATCCTAAGTCCCACTCACTTCAATAGTTGAGTCACGGCAGGTTAAGAATGACTCAAAGCAAGAAACCACCCAGAATTCCTTCCAACTAAGGAAGCTAACGAGACTAGGGGGTTCTGGCATCAGAGAGCCCAAATAGCAGATCCCACTCTGCCGCGGACCAGCTGTGTGTCTTTGGGCCCACCAGCTAACCTCTCTGTGCCTCAGCTCACAGGATGGCCGTAAGGACATGATGAGCTGTGACAAGGGGAGGAGCTTAGCACAAGGCCAGACACAGAGAAAGTGCTCAATAAATGTTAGCAGTCGGTATCCTGTATTCAGTCAAACATTGATGGCTCTCTTACCAGCAAAGCCCAGTGATGGATAAAGCAGAGAATATAAAGTTTATCAGACATGGGTCTTGACTTCAAATAACTTAACTGTTTATTAATAAGCGAGGTAGGACTAGTATCAACATAACTATTAATAGAATAATAATAGGTAACACTTCCGGGACTAGGCCCCGGAGATTGAACAAGACCTTTGCCCTCATGGAAGGTACGTTTTATTGGAGGAGACCGGCAATAAATAATGCAGTATTCAATTTAAAGTTCTGGTAAGGACTACAAAGGGAGTCCACAGCGTCAGGGGCGCAGGAACAGGGAGGTTGAGATGGAGCGTCCTGCCATGGCAGTGATGTACCCAGAAAGCGGCCCCAAGGGTGGCCAGTAAGACGATGGCAGGGACAGCAGCAGGAGAAGGAAGGGGAGGAGGCCAAGCAGTGGGTGACCTCCTGCAAAGCCAGGAAGGAGGCAGCTTCAGCCTGACCCCGCAGGGGACTCAGTAGTGCAGGTCATGGCTCAGAGGCCCGCGAGCCAGGCTCTCACACCCCTACCCCCATCAGCTCTCAGCAAAGGGCCGCCCGGGGAGACTCACCCAGGTGCTCCTGGCTGTCTTTGCCTGGGGGAATGTCTTTAATGCAGAGGTGCCAGTGCAGGCCGTGGAGGAGAGAAGCCCATGAAGCCAGGGAGGGGCCCTCAGAGCACTTAGAGAGATCCCAGGGGATGTGGGCGCAGCTCCCACAGTGGCCATCACACAGGGGACTTGGACACCCTGTTAGGATGGGCCACCAGGAAAGGCTTCCCTGAGGAAGTGACACTTCAGTGAGTAGGAGTGGCCGGGCACAGAGGACAGGTAGCTGGCTGAGAGTATAGAAGGGGTTATTTAGATGTCATATTTTTCCGGAAGGCCGTGCAGATGAGAATCATGTAGGCTGCCATTCCCATCTGGGCTCCGTCTGCAGCCATGACACTCTGTGGGAGACGTTAGCAGCCGTGCCAGGTGGCCAGGTTGAGGGCTGCCACCGGTGACGAGCACCATAACTAGAGATCAAGGGCTTTCCCCAGGAAGCACTTGACAGCCTCAGAGCTAAATGACTCAGCCTTTCGGTGGCGGGTTCGTGGCTCATCACCAGTCCTCCCAAGGACTTGTTGCACTCCGGGATGCCGCCAAGCGGTAATGGGCACCTGTGCACCCGCCGCCCCTTGCCACTGGTCACGTCTACTTGGCACGAAGTTCTGAAAGAGCTCAACTTTCCCTGAACTCCTACTTTAAAAATGAGACCCAAGCAACACGTTTTAAAAGAAACCAGACCTGGATCTATCTAGACCAGTGCTTCTCAACTCGAGGGCAGTTTTGCCCCCCAGGGGATACTGGTGGTGTCTGCAAACATTTTTACTTCTCATAACTCGGGGTGGGGGTGGGGGGTACTGCTGGCATCCAGTGGTTAGAGGTCAGGGATGCTGCTAAACATCCTACAATACACAGGAGGGCCCCACAACGAAGAATCATCTGGCCCCAGACAGCAATGGGGCCAAGGGTCAAATATGTGGCAATGACTGGATTCTAATCTACAGCTTCTCTCCTTTTTGCCAAGGTCAGTGCTGTGGTGCATGTGAGAGCTTTTTCAGTGTCAAATAGAAGAAACTATGTTGAAACTGTCTTAAGCATAAAAGGATTATTGCTCAAATAATTGACTAGTCCAGACATAGCTGAACCAGGGCTTCTAATGATGCCATCAGGAATCAATATCTCTCTCCCTCTCCCTTTCTTTCCTTCTTCCTGTCCCCCTCCCTCCCTCCTTCTGTTCTTTTTTCTACCCTTTTTGCCTTATTCTCAAGCAGCCTGTCTGCCCTGTGAAGGCTTAAGGAGCACATGCTTACATCCTCCAAAATTGACAACCCCCGGGGGCAGTAGAGTTTCTCTTTCTTGGGACTGTACTTAATGTCATGACCTAAGAATTGGCTTGATTTTCTAACTGGGGCGACTCGACCATCCCTGCACCAATCATTGCAGCCAGGGGATGTAGAACTCTCAGTGTTTTGGCCTGAGTCCTGTGTCCACATCTGGAGCCAGGATAAGTAAACCCACCCAGAGCCACATACTGACATTCGTTCCCTACGGAAATGGGGTGCTTTATGTGTAACTGTGCATCCAATTGTCACATCAAGCTGGAATGAAGATGACATATTATTCCCATGAGACAGACATGGAATCCCATTGAGAGGCCAACGTGACAGGATGGTTGTGTCTACAGGTTCCCAACACCTGCGCTTGGTGCTGGGTGACTGCTTATCTTGTGTGTTTTATTTTCCTTGTCTGCAATGGGAAATGGTTTCTTTGGGGAGTTAAATGAATTGATACATATGAAGGGACAGACAAACGTCAGCTCTCATTTTTGAGAACTAACCCAAGCTACTGATTTTACAGAAGGAGAAACTGAGATCTAGACAGGAAATCTGCCTTCTTCCAGCTCACACAGAAAGTCCGTGGCAAATGCAGGACAAAAGGGCCCCCTTGTTTCACTCCACCATGGACCCTTCTGAAGATTTTAGTCTACTCTAAATTTCATCAGCCGCAACAGCTGGAAATACACCCTAAAACTCAGCACACAATGATTTTATCAATTTTCCATCCACTCTGACATACCAGCCTCCTGAAATGAAAAGCCTTCCAGCTATCATGGGGACATAGAGCCCAACCTTCCTCCAGCAGGGTGTTCTTCCCACTCTCGTGGCAGCAGACGAGTGGGCAGGTCACAGTTTTAAGGTTCACTCACATGCTGCTCTGACTTTTCCGGCAGCCTCCCTCTCCCTCTCCCATCAGCTTCATGATATTTATTACTTGCTCCTTCCATTTGTGAGTTAGCTGCAGAAAAAGAGAAGCTGCGTGCTCCTTTCAGACAGCATGAGAGGCAAAGAAAAGAAAAGGTTATGGCTGTGTTTGCTTTACTTAGTGCTGTTTTCCCGGCTGCCTCACAATGAACACTCCACAGCAATCCAATAGCGTATTATTAACCAAAGAGCTTTTTCAGATAAACACTAAACAGCCACTCTAATGTCACAGGGCCTAGGCAGAGAGACAAGGATAAATGCTAATTTTAAAATTAAGTCGCCGTCTCCCTGCATGTCTGAGACAATGGGGCGAGGAGAACAGGAGCAGTGACAGGAAGTCATGATGGAAAATTCCATCACGTTGAAATTAAAGAATGGCAGATGTGATCACCGTAAGAATTAACATTCCTTGAGTGTTTACTATATGCCAGACATTCAGTGCCCACAACGACCCTATACAGATATAGATGTCTTTACAAATGAGGAAACTGAGGCTGAGAGAGGTCAAAGTCACCATGGGTATAGATGGAGAGGCCAGGACTCGAACCCAGGCAGCCTGGCTCTGAACTTGGGTGCTACACTTAAGCCCCTCCTGGGCCTGTGCACAGAAACATAACTTCTCTCAGGTCGCAAGGGACATTTCGAGTTAACCAGTTACTTGCTAACAAATATTTACCAGATGTCAGTTTACCAGATGTGAGGTGGCTACCACAAAACCACCTGGAACCTTCTTTTGCCTCCTTGCAAGAACAGGCTTAGACATATCAGGCTGGCTCTGAAGGAAAGACCGACACAAGACATCAGTTGGGGCCAGTATTTCCTTTTCCTGTTACCCAGACCAAATCAAACATGGAGACCAGGCGGCTCCACAGTTAAGCTCTTGAGAGACCTCGGTTTAAGTCCCAGAGTCACCTCTCGTGGTCTAGGTGGTTCCTGGGGAAAGTGACACAGTCTCTCCAGGCATTCCTCCTCTTAGTGTCAAATGGGGACAATAATCATGTCCACCACTTGGGGTTCTTGGACAGATTCAATGGAGATCTTCGTCATTCAGCGGAGGTTCCCCGTTTGCCTGCAGGAATTAGGCTGCGGACCACTCCCCTGCTGTTCTTCACTGTCAGATGAGTCCTTCCATCACCCCAGTGTTCTCAGCCTCCAGAATCCCTGTGGGCCACCCACTGAAATCTCACTGCCTCCTGTGCCCTCTGGTGGGACGGAAACCCACCTGCACCGGCTGCCCCCAAGGGGTGGCTCCGATAAAGCACGCACAAATAAGTAACAGACAAAGCTATGTATTGGGCTGGCACAGAGTAGGCATCGGCTGATATGCTTTTCCTCACGGAACCCAAACTAATTTCCTTATTAGGAGTTTCAATGGGTGAGTGGGTAACAGAGGCGTATTGACAGAACTGTTTCCTCAGAATCCCTCACACGGATGGGCCGAGATCACCTGTGGTCACGGCACTTCCGACCATCCCGATGTCCGTTAAATGCGGTGGTCAGTGCACAGCCTGGCTGCAGCAGGAACAGCCAACAGGTTAGCACCTCACCCATGCCGAGCAGGGAGTTAGCACCCCACAAACAGGAGCCCAGGAACGTCGGCACCTCATCACAAAGCAGAAAGGGTAACTAACCCACTTGACACACAAGGACACTGCGACCCAGAAAGGGCCATTTCCTGCCCCCAAACCACACTCCCTGAAGTTGATAACTGAGCTTCTAACCCAAGTCGGCCCATCACAGAGCCCAAGATCACGGCTATTCTGCAGAGGTCAGAATCCATCTGCAGGCATGAGGTTCCATGACCATGTGTCCTCGGCTGCTGCTCTCCACTTTCCATCCTTCATAAAAAGTGGAATTCTAGAGGACAGAGGTAGAGAAACCAAGCGATGATGTTATTCAGGAAAGCAGGTATAAATAAGGAAGTAAAGGAAAACAGATGGGAGAAGATGGAAAGTTTAGAGGTAGAGGTGGGAGGCTGGGGTAGGAAATGGATTTTGCATCTTGCAGCTTTCAATTAAGATTAATTTGCTACTGGGTGTCAGGACTTGTGCTGGGTTATTGGGACATTGAAATGAATGCCATAGTCCCTGCCCTTCCTGGGGGAGGTCAAAAAGCAGCGGGATGATGAGGGATGTCTTTTGGGGGTACATTGCCCACTTTTCTGAATAGGCAGTGAACTTTCATTCCTTATCCAAGTTGTAGGAAGTATGGAAGCTGAAATACTATCCTCAAGTTGGGAAAATGCTCCATTCTCTCCCCATTTTTGTATCTTTCTCTCAAAAAAAAAAAAAGTGGAATTCACCCCAAGAATCTCTGGGGTCAGAACTAAAGATCCCTAGTAATACCATGTTTCCCCAAAAATAAGACCTAACCGGAAAATAAGCCCTAGCATGATTTTTCAGGATGACATCCCCTGAACATAAGGCCTAATGCGTCTTTTGGAGCAAAAATTAATGTAAGACCGGGTCTTATTTTCAGGGAAGCACGGGGTCTGCAGCCTCTAAAACAGCCCTGCCCCCAGCTCAGAGGCCTGGCTCAAGCTGCCACCCCCTTGATGATTGGCATAACCTGCCTCCGTTGTTACCCAAAGGCGACACTTTGTTACATAACTGTTGCATTAGACAGGCCCTTTGAGTTGGAAAGGGCAGAACCCAACCCAATCCAGGTTAAGAGAGAAAAGGATTCTATAAACATCTTGGCACATACAATTGGAAAGTTCAGGGGCAGAGGCTACTTCAGGCAGAGAAGGATCCAGGCCCTCCATGGTTCCTGTGACATCCACTCCTTGACCCTGCTTTCTAGGGGTCAGTTTTCCCTTCCCAATGGCAAAATGGCAACCACCGAGGTCTAGGCAAATGTCCCAGCAACTTAGCAACCCTTCCTGAAACTGAGCTGCTCCCGCTCCTAGTTCCAGCAGAGATCTCAGACTGTGTTTCATTGGTCCATTTGAGGAGGTCACGTGCTAACTCCTGCACCTGTGATGAGGCAGTGCAGTCATTTGATTGGACAGATCTGGGTCCTGTGAGCATCCCTGGAGCCTGGGTTGGGAAAGCCCCGCCCAAAGGGCCTAGACAGAGAGAGTGGAAGGTGCGGCCCCCCAAACGGGAGTCGCAGAACTGCCCGCACCAGAGACAGCAGAGTTGAGACAAACAAGAGCTGGAGACGCCCAGGCTCTTGTTCTCTTTTCCTCACTCTCCCAATCAAAAGGCACCTCGTGGCTGATGCTCCTCTTTCCTCTGGCCCATTTATCCTGACCTTGTCCAGTGCAGGAAGATGTATAACTCTGAGGATAGTTTAAGAGAGGAGGAGGAAGGGAGAGAAAGAGAGAGCAAGGACTTAATTCTTTTCCCAAAGTTTTGCGGCAGCCCGGAGCTCTCCGGTTTATGGAGACACATTAAAGAATCTTTTCCTGAGGACTGTTTTATGTGAGAAAGCCGTTTCAGCAAGGAGGCACTTGGCTGCTCCTTCTAAATGAAAATTTTCAATTAGTCTGAAGAAGTTAATTACACCATCCTTTAATAACTGCACTTGTGATTCTGCAAATCCTCTATTAATTGATTCATCTGTATGCCCCCAAACCAGGAATCAGCAAACAGGTAGAAAAAGCAGCAGCGGCGGGGGAAAAAAGACAAAGATAAAGACATGCTGTGTTGTCTGCTGGGCAGGCAAGGTATGAAAGACAAGCGAGGGAGAATGACTGAAAATTGTGATTGGTGAGGGACTCGGGAGTTTCATCCTATAGAACCAATGAGCGTTCCAAGCCCCTTGCCGCATACGCAATGCTAGCAGGAGGCATCTTGCAGCAGCATCTCACAGAGAATGCGATTCCAGGGACCTGGATCCACATGCCCCAACTCAAGGTAGCTTGGGAAAATGCTACAAATAGCAGCTTTCTGTGGAAAAGAGAAGGTCACAGATGCAGAAGTCAGAAACCATGAAATTCCAGTGCAGGCTTTGAAAACAATAGCTGCTCTGTCCTCCTGACACTCACAGTATAGGGTCCTACAATGCTCACAGTATAGGGTCTGACAATACGGCTTCAGAGCCTGGCTCTGCAAATGACCGGCTGCACGGCCCCAGGTAAAACCTCTTTGACTTTCAGTTTCCTCATCTGTTAAGTGAAGGAAATAAACATTTATCTATACCAGAAGAGCCTTGCGACAGTCAAATCAGATAATGCATACAAAGTGTTTAGCACTCGTTCTGGAACATGGTAAAAATTCAATAAATACTTACCACTGTATTAGTCAGCTGTTACCCTAACAATGGTGCATAACAAACCGCTTCCAAAACTCAGGGACATCCAATCAGAAGCGTTTCTTTCTTGCACACATATCCCACAGGTGAGCCGGCATTCAGCCGGGCTTGGTTTCAGAATGCAGGTTGGGCCCAGGTCTACTCCACGTGTCTCTCATCTTCCTTGCACAGGTAGCTCCTGAGGCATGTTCTGCTCATGGAGACATGCAATAGCTTAAGAGCGCAACTCTAACCCCGGAAGTATTTCATTTCAAGACCGCTCACATCTGCTAACTTCCTATTGACTAAAGCAAGTCACACAGCCAAAACCAAAATCAAGGGCAGGGAAATGTACTCCTCCCATGGGGTGGGAGGGAAGGAGTTGTATATGCCAAATAGCTATCTGATCTAGCACAACCATCTTCGTTATATGTGATGAGCACACAAGTGTCTGCAAAGCAAGCTAAGATATGACGCCTGTCAAATGGGTGTTTGTTATGGATGGAATTATGTTCCCCCTAAAATGTACATGATGAAGCCCTAACCTGCAATGTGACTGTATTAGGAAACAGGGCCTTTACCGAGGTCATTAAAGTTAAACGAAATCATAAGGGCAGGGCCCTAATTCCAGTAGGACTGGAGTCCTTATGAGAAGAGGGAAAGACACCAGGGAGGCACACACTGAGAAAAGACCACGTGAGGACACAGTGAGAAGGGACCATCTGCAAGCCAAGGAGAGAGGCCTCAGGAGAAACCAGCCCTCCTGCTACGTTGATCTCAGCCTTCCAGTCTCCAGAACGGTGAGAAATAAATCTCACTTTTTTAACCCACCCAGCCGATGGTATTTTGTTATAGCAGCTATGGCAGATAAATACAGGGGTAGAGAAAATAAATGCTAAAGAAGGAAGAAATCATTACCTTGGCCTTCAAGGTCATGTTCAATCTGCCCCATCTGACATTTATGACTTCCATTTCCGTCAAGGTGATCTGCTCACCCACACTCACGCACACACCCCAAAGTCGTCTTCTACCCCCAAACTGGGTGGGCCTCTCCTCTCTCTCAAGGCCCACTCACCCACAATTGTGAGTCTGCTCAACGGTCACCTCCGACCTGATCCCTTCTCTGAGGGCCCAAGTAGAAGGAAAGATCTGGAGCGTGCAGTTCCTGACTCATGTGGGGCTCTGCTCTCCTTGTGCCTCATCCTATTCAATTAACCATCAATTAACCATCAGTTATTTCAGGGGGGTTACAGGGAGCTCTATGCTATTAAGGGGATGGAGAAAAAGGAGGCGCCATTCTCATGACTTCTCCATGGGGCGCTAAGGCAGAAAGTAGCCAAATGCTAACAGTCACACTAGCATGAGGCCTACTTGAACCCCGACACATGGGCCTCTCCACCTGTAGTACATGGTTGCTTCACGGGGTCAGAGGACCCCAGAATCGCACATCCCTTCATATGTGCACACATTTTGGTGAGGTGACCAGATAGGACCCTTCTCAGATTATATTCTCATCTGATTATTATTCCTTAGTTATTACTCCTTTTTGTCTCCCCTAAGAGACAATGCCAGGGACCCTTCAGGGAACCCAGGAGCGTTAGGGGATATAGGGGACAACAGAGAACTTCAGAAGGAACCTGTAAGAGGACCTCTGTCCATAAACCCCATAAACCTCAGGGCACATATGGTTCAGTCTCAGAGCAACATCAAGTTCAAGAAGCCTAGTGTAGCATCAAGATGTAATTAACAGAAATTCCATTCTTCTTGTATCTCTCCAATGGCGTTGAAAGGGATCCAAATACAGTTTAAACCCCCTTTATTCTCCTATCCGTCCCCCAAAGGGAGGAAGTAAAGACTGGGTTGGGAATTTATCGGATAACGTCAGGGAGAAAAAGCGGAGTGAACTAGAAGAGGAAACCACGACTGGCCAGCCCTGGAGAGTTGGAGAGTGTTTGGGGCTGTAGCCTCTGGGAGGCTTGGGGGGGGGGGGGGGGCGGGGGGGATGGTGAAGAATGAGAAGAAACACGAGCGGCCAGAGGAAAGAACTTGTTAGAAGGCTTGTTGTGAGCTATAAACTAAGACCCCTTTTACGCTCTCTCAGAAAGGCACCTCCCCTGAAGTCTTTTTTTAATTTGGTCTGGAATACTCTTCTGCAATTCCATCTCGACGTTTCCCGGGAGCCACAGAGACACCCTGGATTTATCTGGGTTACAGTTTAACTCCTGGAAGCCCCTGGGACAGGCAGTGCGGCGAGCACTGGGAATCCAGTCTGGCTGCCCCGAAGCGCCCCAGGACGGAGAAGGCAGCTGCCCACTCAGTGTGAACCAGCCGGTGAGAAGATGCAGCCAGCCAAACCGGGGCTTTGTGGGCCCTGCTCTGTGCTGCCACTTGCATCCGATGGTGTGTGCGTCGAACTGGATCTCGGACTGGGGTGCACAGCCTACAAAGCCTTTCTCTTCCAGGAAGCCTTCCTACACTAGCTCAGCCCTTAGGACCAAGCATCCCCTGGCGCTCTCAACACTGACGTGAGAAACCTACGTCCCGTTTACGTTGTTTGTGTCTGTCCTGTTTGCCCAAGGTCACCACAAGCTCCCGGGGCTGGGATGCACCTCACGCCCCCACAGTCTGTGCCGCTGACTGAAACCCATCCCTCCTTCTCCCGGGGTAAGAGCTCATCAATACGTATTGCTGGCAACTTCCCAGCCCCCACATCTCTCCATACCACAGCCAAACCCTCCCAAATCGGGGAGCCCCGGAAAAAACCAGTTCCTTCTAGACTCAGATGGATTTGTGGATTAATGCTCCCCTAACGGGTGAATCGCGGTGTCACGTGGCTGAAATGGGGTTGGGGTTTCAGATGGCACTTTGATTGATCCATTAAAACCTCGTCATAATGTGACGGGTGGGATCTTAAAGTCTAACCACATAAAATGCAGGCTGCAGTCATTGCATGGAACGTCCAGGATGGGCTTCAGTGCCCGCCCTGCAGGAGTGCCAGGGCCAAGGCCAGGTTCAGAAGCCGTGCAGAGACGGCTGACAACGGGCGCCACCTGCTGGCAGGTGCCTGCTGTGGTCGAAATAACTCGGGCCTCGGAGCCCGCTCCTTTCAGGAAGGAATTAGGAATCTGACACGCACTTCACCAGCCTGGTCCAGGAGAACAGAGTCAGGAGAATCCCGCGACACTGGGCCTTCCCCTGACCTCCCTGCTTCCCAAGGAGTCTTGAGATAGGGTCACCTGCCTTTTCCGCAGATTTGCCTTGCCCCCTGCACCTCATTTCTCTCCTCCCGTAAAAAAGTTAAGCTCTTTGGCTCAACCCCACTTGAGACCCGAGAGAGAGGCAACCAGCCACTGGGGTATAGCACCATTCATATTTCAGGCTAATTCTTCTCAAGGTTCTATTGTACTATACAACTTGAAATGATATTTCAAATTAAACAATAGTCATGGATCTTTGTTATAATCAGAATAAAACAGCGATTGTCATTTTGAAAATTAAGAAGCAAGGAAAGTACACTACGTTTCTTTTCTATTTTTACACCGGTGTGTCTATATGGAGGGGGAGAACAGTTCTTTTAAAAACATGTCTTCCATCAGAGTAAAACTCACTGCAGTTTTTCCTGAATACTAGTAATCCAGGAGCTAATAAATGTTTGAAGCCCTTGTGGTTCCTTGTCTACCTCTGCTTTGTTTTACAGATACTATATTTCTTTGATTTCTCAGGGGGCAGAGAATTTAACCCTCAACATCCCCATACGAAATAACTGACCTTCAGGAATAGACCCCATGCTCTACTCCCACCAGGATGACTAAAACGAAGAAAACAGAAGCCACCAGGTCCTGGAGAGGATGTGGAGTGCCTGGAACTCTCAGACACGATGCTGTGGGGTCAGCTGATGCAAATGACTTTGGAAAGCTGTCTTTGGCAGAATCTACCACCACTAAGCACATGCTACCTCAGGTCCCTGGAACTCCACGTGTTCCCCAACAGACGTGCACTGGAATGACACTTGCAGTACTGTTCATGACAGGCAAAAACTAAAACCTTCCCAAGTGCCTGTGAGTAATAGAATAAATCATTGCCTGGTCACACGATGGAATATTATACTGCAATGAAAAGGTATTACAACCATTCTCAACAACATGGGTCAATCTCACAAATAATATGGAGAGAAAGAAGCCAGTCTCAAAAGAAGTCATAATTCAAAAGTACAAGGACAGTCTAAACGAATCTTTGGAAAGAGAAGTCTGGATAGTGGTTGCTTTGGGGGGGAGGGGTGACTAGAAAGAATATGCAAGGAAGTTTTGGGGGGGCCGATCACGTTGTTTCCTGATATTGGGGCTCCTCACATGGATGTGATCAGCAAGTGAAAATCTAAGCAAATGCATATTTGGAAAATATATGCGTATTATGGTCAAAAAGGTTGTTTTAATAGATATCAACTCCTATGAAGGATGAGGTTTTAATCAATATAATTCACTTAGTGACCTTTTCTCCAGTTAATATCAAAGAAGCAAGAAGCAAAGCCCGTGCCGGTTGAAAATGGACAGCTTGTAGATGAAAAGAGAGTCATCAGATCGCATGCCATGCGCACAACCCTACCAAAAAACAAATGCATATTTTACCATCAACAGCTTTCTTAGCCAGAGGAAATCTTTCATTCTCCAAAAGGCAAGAGTCTTAATGTCTGTGCAGATCTACTCAAAGGTCTTTAAACATGGCTGCCCTTCATTCCCCTGCCTGTCCTCATTTTAAATGAAACACGCATTTGCTGGAGACTTCAAAGGGCCAAGAAAGGGGCATACTGGCATTTGACCTGATTTTGATCTAAGTTTTAACCAAAAAAAAAAAAAAAAAAAAATTATGCACAGGAGACTGAACTGCCTATAGAATGAGGTTGTCTCCTGAGCTTCTGATGCCCAAACAAGTAGAAGGAAGTCCAGGTGGCCATCTATAAATTTTAATCACAGACTTCTTTCCCCATTACCCGGGATGGTTCTCTGTTCTCTAAACAAGTGAACAGTGACACCCGGTGGAAGCAATGGAGAACAAGCTATTCTCGGTAACTGCCACCTAAAAATCCTGTGTGTGGGTCTACTTCAAATGGCTACATTTGAAGTTTTAAAGAAAAGAGAAGGGAAGGGAAGGGAAAAGAAAAAAGAAAGAAACAGATGAGAGTCACCTTTTTTTTTTTTTTTTTTTTTAGAAATGACACCATAATATGAACTTTATTTTAAAGCTCATCAAAGGTTTCACAATACCCGTTGAGGGTCACCCATTTAAAATGGATAAAGAATATAAGGAAGCAAATGAAAGAATAAAATTTTCAAGTAGTAAACAAATGCATATTAAAATATGCTCACTATTACTATTAATTGAGAAAAGGAAATTAAAGCACCAATTAAATACCATTTTCACCCACTTGCTTGGAAAAATTATCAAAGTCTGGTAAGCTCAAGAGCTGACATAAGTGAAGAAAGACCTGGGACTCCCAGGAACCTCAATGCAAGTGGAACAGTAAATTGGTTCTGCATTTTGGAGCAATTGATGTTGTTTTTTTAAATAATAAATGCACATAATCCAATTATTCTGATTTTCAGAATTAATTCTAGACATTCATTTTTGCACAAGAAGATATGGGCTGTCTAGACATATTATTGTACCAGACAGCACAGAAACAGTCAATGCGTAATGTGTTCACGTCCAACAGATACATGAGCCAACTTGAAGGGGTGCCCAATGGCCAAAGTTGAGACAAGTGGAGCATCAAAAATAGAAACAGAGCAAACATACAAAAATCCATGAGTCCATATTGATATATAAGAAGG
Organism: Rhinolophus sinicus; assembly: GCF_057876585.1. Taxonomy (NCBI): domain Eukaryota; kingdom Metazoa; phylum Chordata; class Mammalia; order Chiroptera; family Rhinolophidae; genus Rhinolophus; species Rhinolophus sinicus. The sequence goes on along the minus strand of NC_142513.1, from coordinate 5,118,425 downwards.
GGGTCAACAAAACAAAATTTAAAACTTCTCAGCCATCATCGGAGACAACTATATCATCTCCATACTCTAAAAATTGGTGATTGATGGGAAAGAATTAAGCACATAGCCAACATTTCTAGCAGAAACTATAATTTAGGATAACCCAAAATCTCAATAACTGAAAGAAATCTCTTCTTTAGGTAAGAATGTCAGATAATCAATGTAGAAAATCGGGTAGAATTTGTAAATCAACATTTGGTAACCCCAAATGAAACAGTTGATTGAGACAAAGACCAGCAGATATGACAAATGATGGGGAACTGGACATTTGCGTGGTGCCAACACATCCTTCCACAGATTACTTTCTGTTTGCAAGGGGAAATACGTAACTCTGCAAGCAGAGAGGTGACTGCCCCAATCTTAGCCCAGGGTTCAATATTAACACCTCTAATGGTGGGACAGACAGCTGTTACGTGTTTTCTCTTGTGTACACACGTGGTACACCTACCAGGTATTCTCACCAAAAAGTTTATCCTCAATCTATTCAAGCCTTTAGAAATAACTTCCAGTTTGTAGAAAATTTAGGAGATAGAGGAACAAGTTAAGTAGCATCGTCAGGAAGCCATCTCAAAATCCAAAAGAGAACACATTCTATAGGACACTGGTCTTCTAGCTTCAAGACAATGTCATTGAAAAAAATAATAATAATAAAGTGGCTGGTGGATGTTACTATCCTAGATTAAAAGGGACTTTAAGGACAAAATATAATAACCAAATGTAATGTACAGTGTGGAGTCTTTGATTGAATTCTGATTTGAGAACCATTTGGGAGACTATTAGGAAAAATTGAATGTGAACAGGATATTAGATGATAGTGAGGAGCTATTGTTAAGGTCATTAGGTGTGACAGGGAATTTCGGACACGTAGGAAAGAAAGCATCTTCATTTTGTAGAGATGCGTGCTGAGATATTTAGGGGTAAAATGCTATGAGGTCTGATTCACTTTAAATTTTGCAAAAAAGAATAGAGTAAACAAATATGGCAAAATACTAACAATGATTAAACACAAGAGATGAGACTATAGGTACTTGTTATAGTATTATTCTCTCTACTTTTCTGGGTTTGAAGTGTATTAAAGTAAAAACTAGTAATAGACAGAAAAAAAACAAGATGACTTATACAATTATGTTCGTTGTAACCTTGCTTATTCTAGCAAAATATTGGAATCATCCTAAATGTCTTTCAACACCAGAATGAATAAATAACTGACCTTAATAAATAGACTTCTCACTATACTCCCACCAGAGTGGCTAAGATGAAAAAGACAGAGTATTTGGTACTATGAAGTACTAGTAAGCAGGAAAACAACAAATATTTTTCTACTCTTATGTGGGCTTATCTCTAAAGTTTGTTTATATTTGATTTTATTCATCATCATTCTTAGATCTTGCCATCTTATAGATGCACATGTTTTTATGCCTTTAGCAAATAAGGCTATCCAGGATCATGGTTCAGAACTTGTATTTCATGAACTGGTAACATTTCCAAATTTCACCCCCCCAAAAAAAAATGGCACAAGGATAGTTGGAAATGGCATAAATTTTTTATTTTACTATGTAAAAAAAATAAAGCATTATTTACTAGCATCATCTTTTCACACAAGGAAGGATGTTTTCTCACTAAAAGGTAGAGATAGATGGCTATAATCCCGGAATGAAGGGCACTCCCCTGCCCAGAATAAATTTAGATTTATGAAGAGTCTCTATATCATCTGTACAACCAGTAAAACCCCGGCATTGAGGAAACAACGAAACTCTGGCAATCAAGTCAGGACAGAAGTATTAGGAGCCCCATGATTCCAAGCCCCCAGTGAACAACAATGCACTAGAAAAGCTGTATTTAAAAATCCAATAACCAGAGCCTGAGAAACGTGAGAAGTTTATTCAGAGTCCAAAGTCTTCTCTACTCCAGCCAGCCTGTATGCAGGTGAGAACTGTGTGGTGGGTCGGACCCTGGGCTCTGGGCCCTCCTGATTCGACGTGAACTGAGTTCTACCAGTTACTGAGCCATAGGCTCTGATTTTCAGTATCACAATCTACCGTAAGTAAACTGAGAGTGTCTTGTCAGAGACATAGGATCAAATGGAATAATGCAGGTAAACCACTCAGCGCAGTACCTAGCTCATAAGGTGAGCAATAAAACAATAGCTGTTGGTACTATACTTTGATTCCTGAAGCCAATTCCCCAAAGCTTGTGGTTCTTCCCCAATGGGAAGATGGAGGCCTAACCAAGATGGAGTGGTCGGGGCAGAGCAGAGGCTGGCACCGGCAAGCACCGAAGCCCACAATGCTGGATGTATATGACCGGCTCAGGTCACATGTATACCAGCTTGTGGGTAACTGCGAGCTGGAGGTGGGGAAGGGGCAGCAGCACAGAGTCTGCCAAACCCTGGCCAGAAAGGCATCTGGGGCCCCTATTGAAGTTTCGGCTTCCTCAGCACGCAAACCCTGTTCCTTTGGGAGGCCCACCCTGCCATCAGCGCTTGAGGTCTATCTAGCTGAGACTGCCAATCAGCTTTTCCCGCCCACCGCTGGTGAGTGACACAAACTAAAGCCAATCAGACTCTGCTTTTCTCACTCCTGAATCAAGTGACCGAAGTATACAAAACAGAGCCAATGGATCCTGACATGATGGTGCCCTGAAGATTGGTACCTGCTATCTGATAGGATGCCTGAGCTGCCTGGGACCCCATCCGGTCCAAAGAAAAGGCCCTACCGTGTTTCCTTCTATTCTAGGAAAACCCCATAACCCTCCAATACGTTCCCTTTATGCGTGAAGTACACAAGAGTGATTCCCACAGCTTACAACCCAAGGAGTGTATGGGGTGTAGTTCTCTTCTGCCTGCTGACTCTGTGACGCACAGCAGCCCTTTCCTGCTTCCACTCCCAAGGCAGATGTCACATTCCGTGATTTGTAATGAACACCTACTAGGTCCCAGTTCTGCCAGGCGTTGGGAGCAGCAGTGGACACTGCAGATGCCCCCACAAGTCACCAAGGCAGGCGATGACCAAACAGAGTGATGCATGCCCTGACGAGAGAAGTACTGGGCACTGGGGACACACAGAGCAGAACCCGCAATTCCCTCCTGGCACCTGGGAGTGAGGGGGGTCCCGTTCTCCACACTTTCCTCAGTGGCTGGAATTATAAATTGGGATACAGTGTGTGACTTCAGAAGTGCTGGTGGAACCCTTTTTCCCATAGAGGTGTTCTGCTCCTTTTTCTCAGGTTTCTCCATCAAGAGCCCCTTAAACTATGTTTTCATAGGTCTTTTCACTGCAGAGTTTACAAACTCAAGTGCCTACTGGGGACAGGTATTTTATTCATTCAACATGGACACATTTTGTACATTAAACACATAAGACTATTCTCCCCTTCAATAAAAAATATGCTCCCTACCATTTGTTTTTATTGAAACACTGTGCCCTCTTCTTCTGCCTTTGGTTTTCAACCATTTTACAGAGACATGGATACAAGAATGATATCACATTCCTCTGAATTCTGTAAGAGAAATAAAGCGCAAGTGTAACAGTAAATAACAACTGACATTGGTCTTCACTGTCAAGGGCACTGGAAAGTGTGGTGGGGTTATGGCCAACGGGACAGCTTTGTCCTGATCAAAAGGGAACCTCTGACACCAGCGAGAGCCATTTATGGTTCTATAGGAAATCAAGCTCCCCAAAGCCTCTTTTCTGAGAGAAACCAGAAATCCAGTGTCATGCCAGGTGTCATGTGGAGACTCTGGTCCCGCTCCCCACACAAGAACGCAGGATATGGTGAGGCCAAAAAGCAACACCCACAGAGCCATAGAGAGGGGAATCATACCACTATAGTCTCCCTGGTGGCTGGGTTGGAGACACAGGAAGCAGGAGCCACACGATCCGCAACCCACCGTCCGCTTCTCTGCCAACCAACCTCACTTGCTAACTACAATCCACCATGCTAACTGCAACCCGCCTCTCTGCAATCCACAATCCACAATCCGCGCTTGCTAGCTTAGCCACGGCAGTTACATCAGTGGCCAATGGCTAACCAGTAACAGCTGATGGCCAACTAGTCACAGCTGATGGCCATCAACTACCTGAACCAGCACCTTTGCACGTGAGGCCGAGAGCCTGGAAACTGCACTCCTGGCTCTGTCCCCACATCCAGATTTTCATGTAAATATATCTGATTTTCAATTGTTGGCAAACAATTCAAAGCTTCATGTTTTTAACACCATGCAGACCTGTACTTGGTTTAAACAGACAGACAAGCAAGCAAGCAAACATGGGCCCCACATTCTGCCCTTGGGATGGGAGTGTGCAGCCTCTACGGTTCCAGTTCTGGCTGGGGTGGCGCCTAGTCCACATGGCACTCTAATGCAAACTGGGGATAGGTGCCCCTTCCCCATACATATTTCATTGCCAGTTGCCAGGAAAATTGTCCTAACAAATCAGAGATGGTCATGTGCCTGGCACCTCCTCGAGTTGGGCCCGCACACGGTACACAGCAACCCTCATTTCATCCCCTTTGAACTTTGTAAGGTAAGCGCCTAACATCCCACTAACAACTAACATTTTTTCTCACTCTCTACTTATGTTTCTACTTATATTTGACACTATATTTATGCCTAGAAGATGATTTGAAGCATTGATTAAATTATCCGGTAGGAGCAAGTCAGATAACTGAGACTAAAGGAGATTTGAGAGGCTTGAATCTCGGTCCCTCTCTTGTCACCTTGCAGCGCTGTGACTTCTTGAGGCACATCTGCCTGCAACAAGATAATCTATGCCAGGTCTTCAGAACCCTCTTACAATCTGGAAATAGATGGATGTTATTGTTTACAGCCAGAATTTCCACTGTACAAAATCACCTTCTCCCAGCTATCAATTATTATCATTATCTGCAGCTAGGCAAGTTCTTAACCGTGTTTTCCGAAACTGTCTCAGATTGGTGATTAACTCTGCAGCCACTGCTCTTGGCTTTCACACTTTAATGAGGGAGCGTAACCATGAAACCATCAGAATGTAAAAAAATGAACATTCCCTCCCGTCATCCGTCTATGATACAACAGACTCATTCCCTCTCTTCTGCTGATAAAGGATTAACAAAAACGCTTTCCACGTTTCTGTAGGAAGCCTTTCCAGGCCAACCTACTTAGTCTGAGACAACAAGCCACCCCTGGAGGCAGAAAGTGCACGGCAGCAGTGTGGCTGGTGTTTTCCCTCCGGCAAAATCCCTTCTTAATTAAGAAGCACACCTGCATAATTTAAACACATTTAAGCCAGGGTCTGGCCAAGAGTGCAGCCAACTGTGTCTACTAATTGCCCCAATTCACGGGCACCCCCGCCTCATGAATAATGGAAGCGCTGTCTTCTCAGCAGATGCCTCACAAACAATTCCTAGAGATGCAAAGAAGTGACTGCGCCAGCAGGGGGCACCAAATCCTTTCTCATCTTGATGGCAGACGCGAGGGAAAATTCAACTCGCAGAAGGAAAGGTGATTTCCTAGACTGGAAGAAAATCTGATGGTGATATGTCCCAGTGGGGGAGATCCTTCCAGAACCTTCCAGGGGAAAACAGAAGCCCTCGCAGCAGAGGAAAGAGAGAGTGAGAAGGGAGAAGAGGGGTGAGGACACAGCCCAGATGCCTCAGGAGCTCAGGACCCCTACCTCTCCAGGCCTTAAAAAGCAGGGAGACCAAGGAAAGACAGATGCCCCAGTCAGGGTGAGGGGACACCGAAAGCATAAGTGCTGGTGCTCGCTTGTCACTGGAACGCTGGGAGGAGATGCTAACAGGAAGTCCTCTGCCCCAACGTGGGGCAGCTCCCACACCCACAGCGTGAAAATGGAGGCAGGACACGTTCAGGCAGAGACAGTCTTAGAGCATTTTGTCAAGGTGAAAGTTAGCTCATGACAAAAGCCAGGCATGGACAGACTAGCAGGGATTGGAGAGAAAGCTGAGGAAAGTCAGAACCGGCAGGAGAGAAAGGGCGACCTGGGGGCTGGGAGCTGGGGGCTGAGAGACAAGGACCCAGGGCACCCCCACTCTAGAGCTGGAGATGCCCAGAGACAGAACCACGCACACACAGAGCCCGGGCAAGATGACTCCACCTCAGCCCGAGGCTGTTTAAAATTATCATATTCATTCACTGTAATTTTTGTAATTTACTTTGAGTAAACATTTTTAATATTTTGGAATATATATGAAATTCTTAAGTTTTGTTCATTTTAACTTTTATGAAAACATATTCCACTTTGCTATACTTTGATTTACAAGTACTTTCTACAACTTCTTTCCATGATTCTCGAAGTGTGGGTGCAGACAGGCTGTACCATTTGTTACCAGCATGAGTGGAAGACTGGCACAGAAATGGAGAATGAGCACTTATCCCGTTTATCTTATAGCGTCAGCCCCTGGAAACCATTCGGAGATAAGTCGCTTCCACTGGGGCCCGCGATCACACTTTGAATAGCATCACATGTCATGACTGTCAGTAAAACGTAAGTTATGTGAAAAAACTGAATTTCAGCAATATAATCAATAGTTTGGTTTAAAAGGGGGGCAAAATAAATTTTATGGAATAAATATAATTTATGAATTACATCTATCTGCATTTGATCGCTCAATCCCCAAACATTGCCAGCCGTGGGGAGAACACAAGCACAATACTAATAAAAATTCATCATCTTTGATAATTTGTCAACTAGGTCATATAAAACCTGAATTTGGGTTTTTATTATTGAACATTAGTTGGATATTTGTTTACAATTGTTGCTATGAGGATATATATATATATATATATATATATATATATATATATCAAGGAGGCAGGACAGAGCCTCTTTTAAAGCATTAAGCAGGTATTAGATTGATTTCTGCACTTTCCACATTGACACATCTGGTAGGCGGGATCTATTTGTACTCGTGGCCTGGATCCCACTAGTGTCAACGCATCTGCACGAACACGCAGAGGAATGGTGAGCAAAGCTTTCCGTTTGAGGAACTCTATCTGTAACCTAGACAATCCTCCAAAGGCTGCACAATTTTTCTTTAGCCCTTACCCCCAAACCAGCTCACTGTCCCCTCTCTGGCTCCTAACAGAACAAGGACACCAGATCTTGAAATGTCTGAAGGATGCACCGTGAACTTCAGAGCAACCAGACAGTGCAGAATACAAAGGTTGAGGGGGAAAGCCAGTGGTCCAGAGGGCAATGAACAGCCCCGAGGCAGATCTCAGAAGTCACAACAGACAAGTGCCCCCCAAATCCAAAATATTGACTACATGACCTTTCACAGAAAACGTTTGCCAAACACTGACCTGGGTCCTGGAAGACTTTGTAAACCAGGATTAAACTTTATCCTAAAGAACAATGATGAGCTAACTATTGAATGGATTTAAACAGGGGACTGACACAGATCTACGCCTTTAGAACAGTCACTCTGACTACAATGTAAAGGACGGAATAAGGAAGGTAAAAATGAAGACAGAGTCTAGCTGAGAGACTGTATCCACAGTCAGGTAAAAACTGAGGGTGGCCTGGACCAGAGACAGAGAAAATAAATGAGCTCCATTTTAATCCCAAACCCAGAGGGTTTTGTCCATGCACTACCTCAAAGAACCACTAGATGACGCCACATTACAGAGAAAAATCGGGCCTCTTCTCCAATATCTAAGTTATTTTAGTGCACTGAGCTAATCTTATAGGAATATCAGAGATGGAATTCAAGCATCTCAGTGGATTAACCCTTTCAGTAGGTTTCAGGAAGAGCCTGCTTCCTACTAAGTTAAGTTTATGTTTATATTTTATGTTTGTGCTAGAGCAATGAGCAAAGGTAGCATATGAGAAACTGAAAACCGAACTAAACCCACCTCTCCAATTCAGTTCGGCTGGTGTAGCCAACAGAGAAATGGACCAGAGACCCAAATAGCCCTATTTACTGAAGAAGAGATATAAAGATCAATGGGCATGTTTTAAAAAATTAAAACCTCTCAGCTTCACTAGTAATCAAACAAATGTTCATTAAAACAAAAATAGGGTATCATTCAGTCCTAGCAAGAGGGGTTTTTTTCTAAATCATGATCCCAGCATTGGCAAGAACGTGATAAAATGGGCACTCTCAGGCATTGCTGATGAAGGTATAAGTTGGTGTGCTATTTCTAAAGGGGAATTTTTTCATCAAATATCCAGAATATTTTAATTGCGCATAGTCACTGAGTCAGTAAATCTACTTCTACATAGTTTTAAGGAAACAGTCAAGAGTGTGGACAAAGGTTTCCATCATGGCATTGTTTATAAAGCTGAAAGCATCTACGTGGTCACTGGTGGAGAAATCATTCATCACGGTATGTACACACTCGAGAAAATCGACAGCTAATTCTTGAGTATCTACCATGGGCTGGACACGGTGCTGCATCTTGAAGACGCACTGCTGAACACGGTGGACCAGGTCCCCGCTCTCTCTGAACGGAAGTATTAAAAGTGCTATTTTCAGAGGCTATCTCATGAGTTGGAAAAATGTTCGTGATATCACAAGTGGAGGGAAAAAAGGATAAAAATGTACATGCAACAGCTGCAAATTTACTTGCGTACATTATAAATACAGTGTGAAAAATTTCAGTCCACAAATTCAAGTGCAGGAGCCCCCCCTTATCCAGAGGAGACACGTTCCAAGACCCCCAGTGGATGCCTGAAACCACAGATAGTACCGAGCCCTATGCGTACTTTGGTTTTTCTATCTATACATACCTATGATAAAGTTTCATTTACAAATTAGCACAGTAACAGGTTAACAACAATAATAAAACAGAACAATTATAACAATATATTGTAATAAACGTTATGTGAATCTGGTCTCTCACCTCAAAATATCTTACTGCCCTGCACTCACTCTTCTTAGTGAGATGACACAACACCTGTGTGATGAGGGACGTTTGCAGTTTGAGGTGCGACAGCAAAACCAGCACAAATTGATTTTCCCTTCTTCACAATTGCACGGATAGAAGGTTCCTTCTGAGCGTAGATCTTAGCAACCTCAGCATACAATTGTTTTTCTTTCCTTATTAAGTTGAGAACTTTCACCTTTTGCCTTGAAGGAAGCACTACACGGCTTCTCCTTGCCGTGTCCAAATCACCAGCATCACTATTACTGTGCTTTGGGGCCATTATGAGGTAAAATAAGGGTGAGGTGAACACAAGCACCTCGATACCCGACAGTGCATCTGATAATGAAATGGCTGCTACATGACTAGTGGGCGGGGGGCGTCTACAGCGTGAAGAGGCGGCCACACAGATGACTCACCTCCCTGGGGCCCCCAGAGTTGGGCAACCATCCACTACCTTGAAGATGCCCTTCTTTACTTCCATCAGTGAGCACTGATGTGGAAATTAAGACAGCAAAGCAAGGTCTTCTAGGCAACGTCACCTTGCTGTGCCGCCCCTGCCACAAGCCTGTCTCCCTAATTAGGGAAGCCTCCCTCCCTGCTTTGATGAGGGAAAATCAGAAGAAAAAAGGGAGGGAGCATAAATTCTAATCACAAATACGTCGTTTCTCATAAAATCAAGACAAATATATATACATATATATATGATCAAACTCTATGTAGCAATACTTTTATTGGAATCTCTTTAAACTTTTCTTTATTACTGTTTTTCTACAATGAATATAATTCAATTAACAAACAGAAAACAGTGAACGTTTGTTAATAGAGTGTATTCATGTAGACAAAACGAACCCAGACAGATGAAAAATTGGACCACTCAGAGTAGACCAGAATGACAACTTTTTAAACAGCACCAGCCAATTGCACTCACTGAGAGGCTGGTGGCCATTTTGTTCAAAAGGGCTATCTAGTGTCTTCTCCGTGCATTAGAATTTATTCATTTAATCCTATTTCCTGTAAGGGTGTTTGGGCTTGTAAAAAAAAAAAAAAAGAAAGAAAGAAAGAAGAAGGCTGACATGGTAATTGAAAGAAGGCGAAATCTGCCAACACATGAATGTCTTTCCTTTTAAAAATAAAGCACAAATTATAGGCTATTACAATAAAATTGAGGGTGTTTTTCAGTGGACTCTTAGCCTGAATTACTGAGATAACTGGCCACTTAGAACAAAAATCCTCATTATCAATTACAAGCCCGTGTTGCTTGGACTTTAACAAAACACGCTAATGGCTGGTGTTTCATTGAGGTCAACCTAAGGTGCAAACAGGATGTTGAATGAATGTTTCCCATTTCCTGCTGCTTGCTCCAGGGGCAGCGTTCAAGAGGCTCTGTCTGTTTCCTGAGAGCCACCTCTTCATCCTCAGGTCAGAACTCTCCCCTGGGAGGAATTAATGGGACGCGATCCAGTTAAAAGAATCAGCAGGTGAGCAAATGTGCACCGGTGTTTATTTCAAGGAAAAGTTGGTGGCGAAAAAGCAAGTGACGCTGCATGTTGGCCAACTTGTCTTTCCTTGTGTAAGGCATTGGTGAGTAAAGCAAGTAGGGGTGTCTGGAAGACCCCCACTAAGCTACCTTTTTCTCGAGAACAATAGGCACTGCAGAATCTCAGATTCCAGCCCAAGGCAATGAACGTGGATGCGGGAATCAGAGCCATGTGAACCAAAAGAGCCACCACGTGTTACAGGATCTTTGTTTGAAACGTAACATCACGACTTTCATACCAATATAAAATGAATGCGTCTCAAAGATTTTATTTAACTCATTCATCAATGAGGGAACCAGTAAGATGTTACCACTATTTCAGAAAATTGAGAGAAATGCAAATGGTTTTGTCTGTGTGATCAACAGGAAACTCACAATTCTTCACACCACCAAGCACAGGCACATCTAAGGCAAGACAGACTATTAATTGCCAACTAGGGTCCCACCCTTTTTTTTTCTTTGAAAGGAATGTTTTCCACAAAAACCTTGGCTTAAAAAAAAAACAAAGCCATTTCTAGCAAAGCCAACACTTGTTTACTGTGGTTCAATGCATATCGGAGAGCTGTTTTCTCCTTCTGCTTCAGGGAGAGAAGCTCCAGTGGCAAGAAAGCCAAGCCAGCTGTCCTTGGAGCACGTAATGCTCTTCTCTCCTATTCCACTTTGTATGATCAGTATCTGTTTTTGTCAACCAATGTTTCTTTAATTTATGAATTCAACAAAATGAGAAAAGCTTCACTGTCAACTGCGTGGGACTCTGAAGGGTACTAAAGGCTGTGATTTTTCTATTTTACACAATGAGAGAAAACTTCCACCTACCATTTACAAAATCTTTCCTCAGAGTAAACTAACCCGAAAGAACACAGGAACACGGAGGAACCAGGTCAAATTGTCAAAATTAATTCATCTCACCTGGTCTGGACTGCTACATTTTTATAGCCTTTGTCATGCTCTATTACATTTATTATATGTCCATCTCTCCCCTACACATACACCACGTCTTGGCTTCCCAAGAGCCCAGCGTGCAAGGATTGTGATTTTACAACCAGAACAGCACGTCCTGGGCAGGATGCTATTAAAGGCCTTGGTATTGTGTTGGAGTCACATAACACATACATTTAACATATGCAAACTCAACTCCATGTGTTCTGTAATGTTCTGCAGAGAGGGAGATAGATGACAGCTAGATAGCTAGATAGCTAGAGATGGAGGTTGCAGCCTGTGCAACCCTCAAGAAGTCGGAGCCCTGGGCTCACGACAAAGGACACGATTTATTCTCCTTCAGTCAGTTTCCACTCCCATGACCTCTCCTGGCACGAGCGTCTACTGGGGTTTGCGGGGCAGCATTGACGCCTCAATTTTCTCTTCGTATCTGGTTTTAAAACTTGAACTCCCCAAGAGGAGCGCGGCCACAAGCAGACTGGACTGAAGGAAACGGATCAAGGTGTGCAATCTCATGCACTTGCTTCATTCAGATGCCACAGACGAGGGCTGTTGTGGATGCTTTGGTGTGCGGTGGCCCAGATGGAGCCGCTTTCCCCACCTGCGGACTGTGGCCGGTGGGGAGCAGCACCAGTGAGTCCTCTGAGACTCGCTTGCCTTTCCCCAAAGAGAGATGCATTGCCTGAGGCTACGTAAGGGGATGGGAGAAGCCGCATGGAATGATGCCGGATGCTGGGGTGTAGACCAGGCCCCCTTGCTCCCGGTACATACAACTCTGAGGGCCCCATCCTCCTTCCCGCACATCCCCACACAGGTGTTGATTCCATGAGTGCTCCCCTGGAAATTTCCTGCCTGCCCAGCTCTGTCCTGAAGAACCCAACGTGCAACAGGGTTCCATGGGGGAAACCCCGATTCTAGAGAAGAGGAGAGAAAAGGCAGCAGGCTGAAGACAGCTGTTCTCTCCCCAACCCTGCAGAATGGGGTACGGCTGATGAAGGAGATGTTCCACACCCTCAGATGGAATCATTCAAGGCTGGACATTTTCAGCAAGGATTTTCCTTAACATGGAAGAAAATAATTTCCCAAGAAGCACTTCCCAGCCTAGGAGTCTCTTCCCTCGGGCTGGACCCCGTGGGCTGGACCCCATGGGCTGGACCCTGCAGGCTGGACCACGCGGGCTGGACCCCATGGGCTTGTGGCCTGATTATCTTGCACCTGCAGAGCCTTTTCCATCCCCCTGGCTCTCGGGTGGATCGCCCCACCCCCACCACCCACTGAAAGCTCCGGCTCTCAGCTAACCCTGACCTCAGGGGGCTGCTGTACAGTTCCTGAAGGATTTCTGGCCTGGCACTGGGGAGGAAGCTCACCTCCCAGAGGGTTGTCTTTCAGAGATTCTGGGCACAAGAGCCTGGCACCCGGCCCTGCAAGTGGCTCCTAGAAGCTCCAACATGCAAGGAGACTGATTCCCTCCTACAGCGTCCAGAAAGGATGCAGCCCTGCCGACCCACCTTGGACTTCTGGCCTCCAGAACTATGAGCGAACACATTTCTGCTGTTTGAAGCCACTAGATTTGTGGTGATCTGTTCCACCCGCATAGGAAACTAACACAGACTGTGAGACAGGGCCGCCAAACGCAGAATATGCACACGGCCATGTCCTAGTCCAGTCTCCCTGCGCAGGCATTGGGAATCCATCCCAGCACTCTTTCCAAGTTGATGAAGCCTTGGGGTTAGACACCACCTCGCTGTCAGGTAACCAATACCTACCGACCCCAGTTGGAATGCAAGAGTGGGTCAGATTCTTGCTTCTAAATAACAAACCCGCTCTGGCTAATTGTAACAGAAAAGGAATTCACTAAATGATATTGAGTGGCTCACAGTCTCTCTGGGAAGGTCAGAACATTGAGCTCAGAGGCCAAAAATGTCCAAATTACCCTCTGGGCAGCCCCAGTGTGGAACCACTGGCCACTCGCTCTGGCCACACACTGGAAGCCTGGGATGCACACACAGCTGGGACATCTGCGGCTGTCTCTGCGTGCGGGGTGCTCCTCTCCCACCATCAGAGTGAATTCCACACTGGGCTAGCTCCTCAGAGCACTGCTTCTCAAAATCTCAAACAGGCAAGGTCTCTTTTCTTGCTATTCAAAGTACTGTCTGTGAACCAGCTACATCAACGCCGCTCAGACCTGCAGAACCAGAATCTCCGTTTTGACAAGATCCCTGGGTGATTTGGATTCACAGTGAAGGTTGAGAAGTCGGGCTCTCCACCATCCCACCCTGGTGGGGAAGCTCAGTGGTGCAGACCTCTACTGTCTTCATGTCACCAAGGCGATGCCCACAGAAACACAACACTCAAAACACAGGACCTCAAATATTAACCAGGCGAAGGAAACAGGAAGACTTGAGGAAAGTTACAGGCACTCAACTTTGTGACTGATGACAGAAACACAACTATAAAGAGCTAACAGTGATTTTTTTAATCAGGAAAATATATTTATACTTTAACGTAAACATAGAGATTCTGTTTGGACATTCATTATATCTGGTCTTTCAACCAGACCCAGTGGTATCTCGAAGAAATCAGAGCAACATGGATGATTTTGGCTTCCCTACTCAGGAAACTCCTGCTTTTTATCATTAATTTGACTCAGTTGCTATACTTTGTGAATCAACCACAGGAAAATGGGCTGGGAGGTGCAAAAGGATTTATTACCTTGAGTTTCCAAAAGAGGATCTGGCAGAATTCAAAGAACAAATGTTCTTTAAACACACACACACGCACACGCACACACACACACATGCACACAATACCTTGACCTGTTCCTTGCACTGAAGTGTTCAGAAAACAAAGTAACTCATTCTCTATTCATAAGATCTCCTTGAAATGCAAGAGATTCAGACGAAGAGGTTTGTGGTGTGTTATTTTGAATGTTCTTGTAATTTTTACACTGAATTTTAAATAGGAAAATTCACAGGTGTTGGGGTTTTGTTTAGTTTTGAATTTGAAAAATGAGACAGTGAGAAAAAATGGAGGGTTTGGGGATCCCAGAGTTAAACATAGCCCAGAGAAGCATCTTTTAGACTGTCACATAGAGACAGAAAGATTAGTAGTTGCCTGAGGCTGAGGGAAGTAGTGAATGGTGAGTGACTGCTAATGGGTATGGGAGTTTTTTGGGGGTGATGGAATGTTCTGGAATTAGATAGTGGTGAGGGTCATTCAACCTTGTGAATGTACTAAAGACCACTGAGTTGTATACTTTAAAATCATGAATGTTATGTGTATTTCCATTTAAAAATAGATAAAGCTTTAGAGGCATAAAAAATATTAGAAACCTAGAGTATGAGTAAAAATAAATCTTACACTTGGTTGGGAAACAAAATTTTTTTCCATGTATGGTATTAAAATAGTTGGGCACTGAGTTGAAAAAATAGAGCTAATTTTCTTCTGCACGCCATTTAAACAAATAAATATATTGGTACACTTGCACGTGCACATAAATATTAAAATATGTAGATGAACAAAAAGAAAGAGAAGGGAATGAAGGAAGGAGGAAGAAGGGAAGTTCCCGGCCCATTGGAGGGTTTGGCAAGTGGTTGCTGACATTATCATGGCGGAGGACGTGTGTTGGCACGAGGCAGTGTTGGGTCTGGTAGAGAAAGGGTGGGAAAGAGGATGTGGGAAGGAACGGAAGAAAGACTATTGGCCAACCATGTGGAAATGCCCTCCCATCAGGATCACAGCTAATTAATACTCAGGTATCACTTTCTATACCCCTTCCATGAGTAAAAGTAGGGATTTAAGACCCAAAAGAAATTCACATAAAAATGTTAAGTTCCCTCAGGCCAAACAAGTAATTGTAACCCAATTAGATTCACCCCCTTTAGCAAGTAACCAAGGCTAACATCCCAGTGATGCCATGTGGGGGGTCACATGCCCCTGACATGATGTGACAAGGCACCTCACCTCTGTGGTGTTCTTTCCTGAAACTCGTGACCCCGGTCCAACCAGAAACATCAGACAAAGAAAAACTTCAGACAAACCAAACTGAGAGATCTTCTACAAAATATCTGCCCAGTACCGCCCAAAACTGTCAAAGTCACGAAAAACAAGCCTGAAACTGTCACACACTGGAAGAGACTAAGAAGGACATGACAATGCAATGTGGTATGCAAGATGCAATCAATGGAAGATGGGATCTTGGAACAGGAAGAGGACATTAATGGGAACCTGGTGAAATCAAAATAAAATGTGGAGCTTAGTTAGCAGCAAGGTACCAATGTAGGTTCCTTAGTTTTAACAAATGCACCGTGGCGCTGTAACATGAACAATGGGGGGAACAGGATGAGAGACATATTGGAACTTTCTGTACTACCTTTGCAATTTTGCAGTAAATCTAAAACCATTCCAAAATAAAATATATAAATATGGTTTTAAAAAACTCAGTTACATAGCAAGTGGCTGGCCACTGTGGGGGTGTCAAGAACAGATATCAGAAAGTCCTAGATTAAATTTAGATGATCACAAAATGTGCCCAGCCTTCCCAAAACACTCATAGATGAGCCGTCTTTTTGTTCCTTCCCCAGAGCTGCCCCTGCTGTCAGCTCATCCTTGAGTAGTGAGTAACTCTGCCTCTGCTTGTTCTAACTAACCATTTATCATAATAACACGAGCTTCCAGACAAGCACGGACCTAACCTGGTACTTTAGTCACAGGAGGTGTTGTGGTCAGCACCCCCATGTAGGCGGCCATTATGTATCACTCGATGGGGGGCACCAGGACCACAAATATCTCCTCAACTGCTCTCCCACAATATCTACCACGCTGTAAAACTCAGTTCCTGGGTGCACACAGTGAAAACACCCCTGTCAATATCGGCCGGTGACATCTCTGTGTCGGCACAGATCCCCCTCTTCTTTGGGGATGAACAAGGAGATACACCACCCAGGTCTCTCTTCAAAGGACTTGCTCCCACTGACAGCAAGAAGCCTCCAGCAAGAGTTCCTTCAGGATTTGTGTGAGCTGCAGCACACCACTCATCTTACCTAGGATGACCACCTACCTGCTCCTGCCCGGCCCATAGCCAACAACTGACCACATGGTGGGTATAAAGGCCCAGCCATTCCAGGCCAATATGGAAGACTTTGATGGATCATACATGCTCCAGAGCTCCCCGAGGGGGGCTTGTCAGGCCTACACTGCAGTTCAGCTGCTTCTGCCCAATCCTGCTTTCTCCCCTTCCCTTCCACAGGTGTTAATCCCTAATAAACATCCTCCATGCCCAACTCTATCTCAGCTTCTGCTTCTGGAGAACTCAACCTGTGACATCTTTCTTGGGGTGGCGGTGGGGAGATAATGTGTTCAAGATGATCAATCACGTGGCTTCTGGTCAAGAGAGCCAAGTAGGTAAACGCTGGGCTCGTCTCCCCCCCACAACCACCTCAAAATTACAATTAAACTGCAGAACAACCATCATTGAGAATTGCCTGAAATCTAGCTGAATAGAAGTCCTACAAAGGACATACAGAAGAAGCTCCCTCAAGGCTGGTAAGAGGGGACAGAGACACAAAACAGGCTAGTTCCATATCCACATGTATCAGTTAAAAATCAGGAGGGATATCTTGGCTGTAGAGGTGCCCCCTGAGGAATGAGGGGTCCCAGACCCACACCAGGCTCCCCAGCCCAGGGTTCCAGTGCCAGGGAGAGAAGTTCCCATAACTTCATGAAGAAGAAGAAGGAGAAGAAGAAGGAAAATATGAATAATAAAATGGCAATAACTACATATCTATCAACAACTACCTTGAATGTAAATAGATTAAATTTTCCAATCAAAAGACATAGGAATGCTGAATGGATAAGAAAACAGACTCTTACAGATGCTGCCTACAAGAGACTCACTTCAGATCAAAAGACACACACAGACTGAAAGTAAAGGGATGGAAAAACATATTTCATGAAAATGGAAATGAAAAAAGGCTGGGGTAGCAATACCCCAGACAAATAGACTTTAAAACAAAAGCTATAACAAGAGACAAGGAAGAGACCCAGTAATTCCACTTCGGGGTATTGATTCGAAGAAA
Organism: Rhinolophus sinicus; assembly: GCF_057876585.1. Classification (NCBI taxonomy): domain Eukaryota; kingdom Metazoa; phylum Chordata; class Mammalia; order Chiroptera; family Rhinolophidae; genus Rhinolophus; species Rhinolophus sinicus. The sequence continues at coordinate 5,100,967 of NC_142513.1, read as the reverse complement.
CTCAAAACACTAATTCAAAAAGACATGTGCATCTGTACATTCATTGCAGCATTATTTACAACAGCCAAGATAGGGAGGCAACCTAAGTGTTCACCAATAGATGAATGGCTAAAGAAGTGGTATATATACAATGGGACATTACTCAGCCATAAAAAGGAATGAAATCTTGCCATCTGCAACGACATGGATGGACCTAGAGGGTATTATGCTGAGTGAAATAAGTCAGACAGAGAAAGACAAATACCATATGATTTTACTTGTATGTGGAATCTAAAAGACAAAAATAAACAAACAAACAAAACAAATAAACTGATAGACACAGAGAACATTTTGATGGTTGCCAGATGGGAGGGTGGTTGAGGATGGGTGAAGGGAAGGAAGGGATTAAGAATACAAATTGGTAGTTACAAAATAGTCATCGGGATGCAAAGAATAGAATAGGGACTATAGTCACTACTATTGTAATAACTCTGTATGGTGTCAGATGGTACTAGATTTATTGGGGTGATCACTTCCTATGTTATATAAATGTCTAATGATTGCGCTCTACACCTGAAACTAACATAATATTGTATGTCAACTGTAATTGAAAAATTAAAATTTTTAAACAGATGATCAATCATACAAGCCTTTATCCTAAAATTTCCCAGCCTTCCTTGCAGCTAGGGTAGAGCTGGTAACCCAGCACTTGCCACTGAGGCATCATCAGAATTCTATTGGGGGATAGAGGGACATTTGTGAAGAAAGGTGTTTCTTTCTTCAAGAAGGGGGATAAATCCCAATGGCTTCCATTTTCTTCCTGTCATAGATGTGACATCTGGAGCTGCTGCCATCTTGTAGTATACATGAGAAAAACATCAAGAGAGCTGTAGAGACAGTAACCCTGAAACTGCTGAACCTATAACCAAACAGCCACCATCTACCTCCAGACATCATAATATGTGACAAAAATGAACCCCCACATCTTACAGGGCAGTCGTTTTCCGTTACCTGAAACAGAACTCATCCGAACAGAGAGCGACTGAAGTGGAAGCCAGCACTTATTGTACCTACTATATTCCAGCCCGGGACTTATCTATCTCATTGAACATCCACAATAGCTTCCTTCAAACACATGTGGGGGGACCTGGCCAGCCCTGCCAAGACCACTGATTTGTCCTTGCCGAAGTACAGGGCAACCATACTGTACCTAGTCACATGGCCTCGAGCCCTGGAAATTATGGGCTCCACGCTGAGCTAAGGGCCTGTCTCAGACATGTGGCCAGGACACACGTCCACAAGCACCAGCACGTGTCCTATACACTGACAGGAGGGAGGGCATTCTGACCCCACCGCTGTTCCTGCGTCTATCCACCCCTGCCTGTTAGCTTTCAAAACACCAATGGTCCTTGTTTAGAAAAAGCTCAAAATACCAAAATGCATTAGGAAAGCAGGACACCCCTATCACTTGGGCACTTTGAAACACAGATTATTTTGCTCAGTTTTCACTTAGGAAAATGGCCACCTATGTGTTTCTAATTCTGGCTACCACTTTAGAAAGGCAATCAGGCCCAAAACTACTCATAATGGGCTTTTTCCTAGGCAGGTAAACAGTCCTCCTTTCTACTCACACATCTGGGACCTGTGTGTCCCAAAACAGCAAGGGAGAAAGCAGCTGCAGACACCTGGGAAAGAGTCTGGAAACGCTTTACAGTCAGTAGCACACAGTCAGACGTCTTTTTTGCAAAGACCTCACATGGAGAAAGTGGGGATCCCTTCTGAATTCTTTTGATACCAACACAGAGCCAGAGCATGCAGTAATATTTCAAGTCTGTGCTCCCTTGGCACCTGCGTTCACATTCATCCATTCAATAAATATTTGTTGAGTGCCACACACGTTTCCAAGAATTAGGGAAACAACATAGTCTTAGGTACCCTCAAATTACTTCCTCTCCAGTGCTCACCTCAGCAGCACATGGACTAAACTTGGAATAAGAGACAAACTTAGCCTGGCCCCTGCACAGGGATGGCACGCAAATTCTTGCAGCGTTCCACATTTTAGTCTGTATCTTACCCCAAGATCTGGCCCTATATTGGGCCTTATATGCCACCTGCTGGGGCGTCAGACCCAGGGAGGAACTGAAAGTCTTCTGGATTCATAATAGGAAATTTTATAGACAGACATTGCTGCTTGAGAATATGTCAGTGAAGTCATTTCATCATAACGACCCCATGAACTAGGCACTAAAATTATACCCATTTTATACATGAGGAAACTGAGGCCACAAAAGCTGTAGTCCAGTGCGAAATCATACAGCTAAACTGTCACAAAGCTGATTTCCAAAACCGGAAAAAGCAACAAGTCATCCAATCTGCCCTCAACCTCCCAGAAAATTCTATCACTTCCTTGCAGTCCAAACACGATTCTGTCTGTGAGCCATTCGGTCAGTCACCCCCCTCTTCGATTCTCCTAGAACCCCTGTCTAGCTGACACAGTGAGAAAAGCGTAAAGTCAGTTGATGACTTGTGTTCATTATTGCAGTGACCCTGGATTGGGTCTGATGTCCAGCGTCATCAGGGGACAGAACCACGTTTTCCTCGGGGGGGAGGGGCAGAGATCAGCCTTTACTCTCGGTTCACAGGATTCAGGTCTATCTTACCTCCCTCCGGCTCCAGAGTTAAGCACGACTCAGGCATTGCATCCCCGTCCACAGAGATTGGCTCAGGGAGGTGCCCTGGGTCCCATAAGATTCAGAAAGCTGTGATCTGGGAGTCTTGCACCTGCTGAGAGAGAGGCCCTCACAGCTCTCTGCTGGACTTGAACTCAGAGCATGGTCTAGAGCCGCTGGCAGCGTGCTCCCTGTGTGAGGAAACGGCAAGGAGCCACATCTGCAATCTAGGAAGAAAGTGAACCCTGCCAGACCTTGCTCTTAGACGTCCCAGCCACCAAAGCGGTGACAAAATAATTTCATTGTGTAAGCCATCCAGTCTATGGTATGTTGTTATGGCAGCGTGAGCTAATGCACCCTGGGTCCTTGTTACCTTCCTGGAGCCTTAAATCCAGCCTGAATATATAAAACCCCTGACATTTCCACGATGTGAGACAAAAAGTAAATCCCTGTTTTGTTTTCATTAAAACCATTTCAGATTCATTGCCAGAGGTTCTTCCCCACCTGTAGAGCCGGTAGGCTTCCTGGGAAGACGCCTCTGCAATTTGAGAAGGAAGGAGCCACACAGCTTCCACAGCTTTCGGCAGGAATGGAAGCCTGTCCATCCTCTTCCAAGGACCCCAGAAGGGCCCAAGTCATTACTTCCTGGATACTTTCTAGTTTACCGTGTAAATCCTCCCCCACGCGTGCAGCCTCTTGCAGTTTTACTGTTTGATCATTTTGCGCCAGCCACACGCAGGTTCTCTACATATTGGCCAAATAAGACACATGCGCTGCCACGTGCCTTAGAGCTTAAGCATTTTCATAACAAGCCACGCCTGGTGACGTATTCCTTCCCGGTGCCCCCCGATGTTCTCCTTATAGCTCTATCGCCGGGCTCCCACATCACCTCAATCTTTCCAGCCAGACTCTGAGCTCCATGAAGACAGGAACTGTGCCTTGTTCATCGCTGTAGCCCCAACCCTTAGCATGGTGCCCGGCATGTAGACGCCACTCCATGATGGTCTAAAGAGTGGGTAGATGAAAGAAAAACTTCATCTTCCACCGTCTTTCCAGTGGGGAAAATAAAATTGCATCATTACACGTACAACAGTTAGTTGTGTATTAGTCAGGGAACAGTCTGAAGTGCTGCTACAAAAGACCCAAGCTTTTAGTGACTTAAACCAAGTAGAGTCATGCACCACTCAGTGATGGGGATGCATCTGAGAGAGGCATGCTTAGGCAACTTTTTCCTTGTGCAAACATCTCCGTGCACTTACACACACCTAGGTGGTGTCGCTGAGGCCACACCGAGGCCACGTGGCCTAGCCTACTGCTCCTGGGCTCAAAGCTGCACAGCGTGTTACCGTACAAAACAACAGGAGATGAAAGCAAGCCCAAGAGACAACGGTGTGAGCAAGAGACGCGGTAAACACAAGATGTATGAGACTCCTGCCCATGTAACACGGCACGCTGTGTTACGTCAAAGTTCTTTATAAGTAGAAAGAGTACATACTAAGATAAAGATAAAAAGTCTAGGACAGTAAATGGAGAACGAGATGAGTGAAAAGGAAAAGCCAATAAAAAGACATGTCATCAAGGTTGCGGCTATCAGTGACGAGGGCTGTTTCACAGGACGTCTGGGCGGCACCCAAGGCATCTCTGCTTGTCCGCCTGAAGGACAGGACCCACTGGCTCCAGCTCTTATTAGATGAGGGCTGTCCCAGATGGTGTTTACTCCCCCTCACTTCCAAGGCTGAATCTGATCAGGCTATGGGGGGGCCACCTCCCCACCCCTACATCAGGGAAGATCCTGGGCCAGAATGTGGGTGCAACCCTCACCTTGGGCCCTGGCAGAGTGGTTTGAAGCTGAACCCACAGGGAACTGTCTAGCAAGAGGCGGCTGAAATCAAGGTGTCCTTGATTTCAGGGGTGAGGACAAAGGTAATAGGCATCTCCTCCTCAGAAACAATTAGGAGCAATGATGAAATCTAATCATTGTTTCTAATGTGACCTCTGGACAATGCTGTCCCTTTTAAGTGGCATGGGATGTGACTTCTAATTAGGTCACATTCTACATGTCATGAGCATGAGGAAACAATGCTGAACTCTGTCAGGTCGCAGGGGAGGGGGTGGGGGGGAGGTTGAAGGAAGAGGGATAAACTGGTATATGAAATTTGAGGAACGTTGTAAAAACAGTTCACATCTGAGCTGGGATTTGAAGGACAAGAGGAATATTGCAGACCCAAAATTAGAGAAGGGCTTTTTGGGCAGAGAATATCCAGGTCGATTATCTCTTAGGATAAGAATCTCCTTGTTACGGTTTATTGTAACATTCAAAACAGACACACACACATGTGCCAACAGCGTACGGTAAACACTGACGGAGATTGTCAGGTCTTGCAATTGTTATTAATAGAGCCTCTTCATTTATAGAAGATTCAATTAAAAAGCCATCCTGCATCTGTGCTACTTCCCTAGGTAAGTGGGGAGTAGCATCTAGAGAAGACCCAGTCTACACTCACGGACAACGAGGGCACTCTGAGGACGCGGGTTTGAAGTGCCAGGCCCCAGGTGTTCTCTGTAAAGGAAGCACAGAATCAGAGGGTGGGAGCAGAGAAAAACGGTCTATGTCCAGCACAGAGCAGGGAAAACGCCGAGCCGTCTTAGAGGTTCAGGTAAGAGCAGTGCCCCTGAAACCACAGACCAAGACGCTATAAATACACTTGTGGAGGTGACCCTGAGGGTGAGGAGAACCCTCCAGAAGGACTAAGGTTGTGTTTTTCCGTAACCTGGAAGATGGCTTGGTTTAGCATCAGAAATTAAGTTGCTCTGTTGAAAATAAATACAAGTGGCATTTGTCACACCCCTCGGTGCAGCCTGAGATCCATAGCCAGGTGCCATGTTTATTGTACTAAGTGCCGAATGGTGAAACTGGTCACAATCACCGGGAATGCCTGAGAACGTTCTTCTCCCAATCTTCTCTCCTGAATTTGACATCTTTTTAATTCTTGTCAACCTAACTGGGGAAAATGGGATTGCAGTCTTGCTTTGATTTTCATTTCCTTGACATCCGGGAAGGTTGAACATCTTTTTGTATGTTTATTATCCATTTGCATTTCTTCTTCAGTGAATTTCTATTTATATCTTTGGCCCACGTTTCTCAGAGGCAATTCATCTTTTTTGTATTAATGTGGAACTAGTCTTTGTATATGAGAGACAGTAATCGCTGCCTGTGCCAAATGTTTCCTTCCTGTTTGTCTTTAACTTTGTGTGGTGCGTGTGTCCGCACTAGATTTTGGGTTGCCCATCTTGTTCAGAAGACCTCCCCTCTCTGAAGTTTTATAAATATTCTAAATTTTCTTCTATTTCCACACGCATATTTCTTGTATCTCATACATACAAACACACACATATTCACATAGTTAGATGATAATGAGATGGGTCATTAATCCATGTGTGTGTGTGTGCGTGCGCGCACGTGCTCTGTTCCCAGAATTTACATGATCCCCGTGTGCAGCATAAACCTGATATGAACCAAGCAGTAAAGTCAACTGCTAAAATCTGCCTTTTACATTTTCCACCTCAAGGGGCAGCTCCACCCTCCCTGTTACTTAAGAAGGAAGCAGGGGTGTTCCCTGGCCATTCACTCCAGTCTCAAATCCAACCACTCTCAAATGGCCGTGATGCTACCTCCTACATATCTGTCTGCTCCTCCCAGGGCCCCAAGGTCACCTCCTCGCTTCAGGCCACCATCATCTTGCCCTGGCTCTTCACAGCACTTGGCCCCCCTGGCTCCTCGCCCTCCCCTCCCAATCCAGTCTGCCCCCTGCAACCAGAACTCTTTCTAAATGCAGACCCCATCGCATCCCTGCCCTACCTAAAACCCTTCCTTCCACAGCCCCCCCACCGCTTTCAGGATACGGTCCTTCAGGACCCAGGCACTTCTCACCTTTAAAAACAAGACAAAACAAACAAACAAAAACCTCTGCAACCTCATTTCTCAAACTGTGTCTCCAAACTTCACACTGACCAGAGAAAACTACTTTCAGTGCTTCAGAAACACCAAGTTTCCTCTTCAGTAGATCAAAGCCCTGGCTATGCCTTTGCTCACCTGTCAAAGTTGAACACACACGTACCCTGGTCCTAGTCCTGGGTGATTCTGACTCCAGAGGCCAGGTGGGATCTCTGTACCCACATCCTACAGATGGTTCCCACAGCCAGGGTGGGAATCAACTGCTTTTCGTCTCTGAATTGTGGGCATGTTATTCCTCTGCCTGGAACCCTCCTCCAACCCCAGCCCCCACCTCACCACTGGACATGACTTATTCTTCCTTCAAAGCTTTGCATGTTCCTTCCTCCAGGAACTCTCCTTGACCATTCAGCTTAGGGCCCCCCGCTCTATACTCCCCCAGCCCCCTGGCCTTCCCTGACTCAAGCATTCATCACACTGAAACACAATTCCGTGATTGCTCATCTCCCACTCCAGAGTCTGAGTTTGGGGGGAAGGAGGGATGACGTGTCTGTCTTGCTCACCATTATATATATAATGCACCCAGCAGAGACCTGACACATAGTAGGTGCTCAGTAAATGTTTGCTTAAAAAATGAATGACTGGACGAGGAAAAGGATGAACAGATGCCTGTGGCAATTTCCCGGACAAAAATTGCTCAGCCAAGCCTGCAAACGGATGAGCCGTGTGGCCTGCAGAGGGCACCAGCATGCTTTTGCGTCTCCCTGCTGGAGCCCTGGGAGCCGGTACCTGCTGTCAGTCAGAGGCGCCCGATGCTCAGTGGTCATTTCACTGCGCTGAAGATGAACTCGGAGTTGTTTGCCTCCAGCCAGTCTCTGAAAATTGAGTGTTCACCCCTTACTTCTAACAACAGGTACATCCCCTGTCTTGCTAAGAAAACAGCCGTCACTGTAGCAACCAGTGGCAGGTTTTCTGTTCCCAAGTGGGGATGTGAGAAGAGGTAACAGGTAAGGGAGCGAGAAGGAAGACGGCAGATAAGAATATCTATAAAACTGCTTGTCTTGGAGAAGCAGAGGAAAGTTATCTGTATGTCTCCAAGGGGACTGGGTCTCTCTCTCTCTCCAGCCTTTCATTCTGGGGAGAACAAAATCGAAGTGTAGACTGGACAAGCATCTGTACCAAGTCTCGGGAGGCAGATCTTCTCCTTTCCTGGAGGCAGCAGCAGTACCCTCTGGACGCTGCTGGAGCCCCGGCGCCGCTCAGCCTGTCTGTCAGGGATGAATGCCTCGTGCTGCCTGCTGTCTGCTCTGCCGCCGCTGCCTAATGGCTCAGAGCACCTCGCAGCCCCTTCCCCCAGCAACCGCAGCGCCAGCGGGTTCTGCGAGCAGGTGTTCATCAAACCTGAGGTCTTCCTGGCGCTGGGCATCACCAGCCTGCTGGAAAACGTCCTGGTCATCGTGGCGGTGGTCAGGAACAGCAACCTGCACTCGCCCATGTACTTCTTCCTCTGCAGCCTGGCTGTGGCGGACATGCTGGTGAGCGTGTCCAACGCCCTGGAGACCATCGTGATCGCCATCGTCAACAGCGACTACCTGACCTTCGAGGACCGCTTCATCCAGCACATGGACAATCTCTTCGACTCCATGATCTGCATCTCCCTGGTGGCGTCCATCTGCAACCTCCTGGCCATCGCCGTGGACAGGTACGTCACCATCTTCTACGCGCTGCGCTACCACAGCATCATGACGGTGCGGAAGGCCCTGGCGCTGATCGCCGCCGTCTGGCTGGGCTGCGGCGTGTGCGGCGTGCTGTTCATCGTCTACTCGGAGAGCAAGATGGTGATCGTGAGCCTCATCACGATGTTCTTCGCCATGCTGCTCCTCATGGGCACCCTCTACGTGCACATGCTGCTGTTCGCGCGGCTGCACGTCAAGCGCATCGCCGCCCTGCCCCCTGCCGGCGGGGCGGCCCCGCAGCACCACTCGTGCATGAAGGGCGCCGTCACCATCACCATCCTGCTGGGGGTGTTCGTGGTGTGCTGGACGCCCTTCTTCCTCCACCTCGTGCTCATCATCGCCTGCCCCGCGGACCCGCGCTGCGTCTGCTACACCGCGCACTTCAACACCTACCTGGTCCTCATCATGTGCAACTCGGTCATCGACCCCGTCATCTACGCCTTCCGGAGCCCGGAGCTGCGCAACACCTTCCGGGAGATCCTGTGCGGCTGCAGCGGCGTGAGCTTGGGGTAGGACGCCAGGGCCGCGGGCGTGGGGACGGTCGGTCTGCTCACTGCTGACCCTCCACCCAGCCCCGGGTTTAGACAGAAGAAGACGGGGTGGGGGGATGGGGGGGTGGAAGGTGTGAAAACGTGGCAGCGGCCACGACGGTGCGTGCCATATGTTTCTAAGCTTGCACAGCCTTTTGTGGGACAGGCGCTCTGAAAGGATTCCAGGCTGGGTAAGTCACAAACTGATTTCCCAAATTCCGGTCGTCCTGGGAGAGACCCGGGAGGGCTGCTCAGGGCGCTGTCTGCACGCGCTTCCACTCACGCAGGGTTCCGACTGCCTGTCTGCTCTCCTGCTTCCTGGCCTCGGTCAGACCCCACTGAAGGCTTCTCATTAACAGCAGGGTGGCTCCACGCTCTCCCAGGCAAGCCTGTGCCACCTCCCCGGGTCTGGCGGCCAGCTGCTCAGATGGCTTTCCCCTTATTTCGTGAGACACTGAGTGTCTATTCTGTTACTCCATTTGCAGTAAAAACAGTGCCCCCAAACAAGGAACTCTTGAAGCAATGAATGCTACTGCCCCTCTCCTTCCCCCCACACCCCTCGCCAGCCTCTGCCTGAAAGAGAGCATCAAAATGTAACCCGCTTCTGTTTTTCCTGCTGCTGCCGCTGTTGTGCTTTATGCAGGAAATAGAAGGCAGCTTTCAAAATTCTAATGAAAAGGAGATGAAGTACTTTGGAAACTCAGAACATACCTGTGTACAAAATATTTAGTACCTTGCTACTGCTTTAAGGTATAGCTTTCCCGATTTTAATAAAGTCTTTTCTCCTAGTATTCCTTTTCTGTCTTTAAAACAAGAGAGGGAATCGTGGCTGGCAGGGCATGTGTCTCAAGACATTGTTTTACTGTAGTTGCAGAGACCTTGAGAAATTGTGGAAATGCATGTGGTTTCTTGGAAGTTGTTTTTGCTGTCTGTCACATGGTTTCCTGAACGTTATCCAGGAAAGAGGATTTTTTTGGATGACTGCTCCTTTCACTTGTCATGGTGGTCAAGTTACCCACGTCTGCACCTTATCAAGGAAAGCACTTCACTCCCGTGAGCGTAGGGCGAGCTCGCTGACTAGCGCTGTGTATCACTGTGCTGCGTGCGTCCATCAGACCCTTTCCTGCCCTGACAACTTCAGGTTTTGATTTCTGCCTGTTCTCACACACTTCCCCTCTCCCCCCAGAATTCGTCTATTATGCTGTATCTTTGGCGTACAGTTGTGTGTTTTTCTTGTGCTGGTATATATGGGGGGGGGGGGGGTTCTTTGTTATATTTTAAGACATCCAGCTGATACAAAGAATATCACTTGTTTCTTGCTTTGATTGTGATGTTTGGAAAAAATAAAAGGCTTTTGTGGCTGCTAAACATGTGACTTTATTAAAACACACCACCTGGAAGCATCCCGGTGCCTTCTGCCCTTGGCCATGGTACGTTACACTGTAATTCTGCCTGTTTCGTAAATGGCATAAACATCCCCACTGTCACCGTGCTAGTCTTTTCTAGGGCAGTGCCTTTTAGCCAAAATACAAAACTCTCCCATGCAATTTCTGAAAATATCAAGCTATAGTTCCCGGACTACTGTCACTCTCCATTATTTTAATCGACACGTCAAATAATAGGTCTTGTCCATTGCCACTCGGCAAGCAAATGTGGAAAATGGAGAATCGGATTCTTTGAAAATTGTACTAACAGCTATAGGATTATGACATCCTTTTTCTATGTAAATAAGATAAAAATAACTTACTTTTCGCTCTTTGATATCAGCTTTTACATTATTTCATTTATCCTCTCAACGAACCTCTAAAACAGGGGGATCATTTTACAGATGATGAAACTTAGTCCCGGGGGGGGGGGTTACGTGGCTGTCCAAGAATGCTGAGCTAGAGAGGGTCACAGTATATTTTGTGTCTGGGTGCTGATGTCTTTTTACACCAACGTGATGCTCCCAACAGGTTTCCCTAGTGAAAACTGACCTGGCTCCCCTTCTTATACACATTTTGGCTTAGAGAAGCACTTCCAAACAGAAGTACCCACAGGAGCCACCTGGGATCTTGTTCAAAGGCAAAACCTGATTCAGCAGGTCTGGAATGGAGCCTAAGATTCTGCATTTCTGACTCTGACAATCTCCCAGAGGATGTGGCTGCTGTCTGGCGACCACCTTTTAAACAGAGAGGGCACAGAGGACTTTCAAACAAGCATCACACAAAGCCAAACGTACTGGTCTGCATGGAGGGCTGACCCCACGCCAGGAACTGTGCTAAGTGGGCATTTGCTTCTTTGACCTTTGCAATAACTCCATGAGGTGGACACTATGATCAACCTTACTTGACAGACGAGGCATCTGAAACTCACAATGGTTAAGGAGCTTATTTATGAAAACTCAGCTACAAGAGGAGAAGCAGAGATTCAAACTTGGGCTGCCCAACTCACACCCCCACGTCCAACCCCGACACTCAAGCACCTCTCATGGAAATGGGGGATAGTTGAGCCATGACCCAATGACATCAGACACTTGTGCTGCCATGTAGGGAGACTTCAATGCATAATGCTATGGCTCATGAGTCCAGATGTTCATAAGAGATCCCATAAAGATGTCATAAAAACGAAGACGCACACTGTCATTTGACTTGCAATCATTTCCCAAGTCTGTGGGTAGCCCAGGAGTGTATCCATTTCTAAGGGTGAACAACCCTGAATGTTAGGTTGTCACTGTGTCCTCCACCACCACGTCCCCAGATCTTTATGTAGGAACCCACAGAACATTTTAAGCAGCAGGAAAGTCAGCTTTGGAAATGCTTAATGTTTGAAAATAAAAGCACATCATGATTTTAATTCATTTGTTAAGTTGCATTCACTTTTCACACCTTATTCCCAAGGCAGAATCAATGCAGTGGTTGACACCCTGGGTTCTTAGAAATCTTTGCCTGTTCTTATTTAAATAGAACTTCCGAGCTTAATTGTGATGTTTTTCTGTAGGGCTGGGATCTACAACACAGTCCAATCAGGCCTCCTTGGCTGAAAACATTTCCCCACTCTCACCTCCATTAAAATCCATTCTCCACACAGCCTGTTTAAAATCATTTTAAAAATATAAGTCAGATCATATCACACGCCTTCTCAAGACTCTTCAGTGGCTTTGAATAAAATGTCACTTCCTTACCCAGCCCTACAAAGCCCTAATGATCTGATCTCCTCTGGTAAATTCTCAACACACAGCCCCTCCCCCACACTCCTTCCCCATCACTGGACTCAAACTCACCATACTTATTCCTGCCCCAGGGCCTTTGCACCTGCCGTTTCCTCTTCCTGAAGTCTCTTTCCCACCATATCTCCCCATGATTGGCACCTTCTTATCATCCATGCTCCAGCGCAATCCTCAGAGATGCTTTCCCTGACTACTCTTTCTAAAGAAGACCCCACTCACACACATGAAGTATTGTTTTGTCACAAACTTTATTTCTATTTTATATTTTCTTATTAATGTATTTGTTTAATTATCATCAATATCTCCCACTAGAAAGCAGTACCTAACATGTAAAACCAGTCAATAAAAAATGTGTTGAGTGACTAAGTGACTTCATTAAGACACTTAAATGTGAGCTCAAGTTCTAACCAAAGAGAACATAAGACACCAGGGATCCTCACATTTGGTGAGTTTGAGAAAAACAGCCTGTTCTCTGAAAATTATGATCCAGTCAATCAAAGGTAATGCTAGGCATCTGAAATTTTAAAAATCTCTAGGTGGTTGTGATGCACCCCAAACTTGGGAAACCCCCTTAACCAACAAGCACTGCCTGTTTCCTAACAATAACAAAAACCAGCACCCCCGGAGCTTAAATTTCCTTCCCATCACCACTTCCTGTCAGGACATAAAGTACCTGCAATTAATGTTGGGCCATTCAAGAACCAACAGAAATCCAGAACTGGGAAGAACCAGATGACAAAATGCAGAACAAAGGCAAAACTTTCCACGAAAGAACTCAACGTTTCTCATCTAAGAACATTTATTTGGGAGCCCAGTCAGTAAACAATCATCAAAGACTTTATGTGATGGTAATAGACGCCAGACATTCGATGTATTAACTCATTGAATTCTCACCGAAACCCTGTACGGTCTTGTCCTTATAGAAAAGGAAACTGGTTCATGGGGGAAGTCAACCATCTTGGCCAGGCTACTCAGAGGTGAGAGGCAGAGCCGGGGCCTAAGCCACAGCCGGGCTCCCCACACCATCCCTCTGTAACCCACAAGGCTGTCCCACTGTGGTGGGTGGCACAATGGCCTGTAGCAACATGCCCCAGGGTTGAATGGCCCTCAGCAAAAAGCTCTCCCGCCCGTCGCCCTTCCCCACAGAGAACTCACCACATTATTTAATTTTTCTGTGAACTTCTCTCTCCTTTCAACCAGGCTGCAAGCTAAGCTGAACGTAGGAAGGCAGAGAAGGTACTAGCAAATGCAACAAACATAAGCATGAACCTCTGACACAGGAGTTTGCGAATAACGACACAGAGGCACAAGGAAACCCTGATTGTTAGAGTTCCTGTCTGATACTGTTTCCCAGTCTCTGAGGTCAGATGGACCTGTGTTCGAATCCTGTGTCTTCCACATCCTGCATGATGAATGTGAATTCTCAAAAACCAAGTAGAAATCCGGCAGCCACTACCCTGGAGCTTTCTAATTAAATTCTTTTCTGGCATTTGGAGGGGGCTTTCTGGGGCGTTGGAAGCATTCCATTTATAAACCCACTTGTAAAAACTCATTATTTGTGTACGTTTCAATGGAAGTGTAATAATTATACAGAAAAGTTCTTACAAGTTCTCCTTTTTGCCATGTTGTTTGCCGGGCCACAGAAAGCATGTGTGGTCCCCAGAGCCAGCAGCCGAGTGGCAGAGGAGAACGTGGCTGCTCAAGCCAAAGAAATGCATTTCCCATGAAATACCTGAGTAATTAGCTCATTTTTCTAAAGGCTTTCTTTATATAGCATGGGCTGACCTTCAAAATAGATGCGTATTCAATGCTGGCAGTGTTTCCTTTGTTTTTAATTATAGGGGAAAGACTCCTTCCTGGTGTTTATTCCATGTATGCCATGATGTGCCAGATTTTGAAGAGCTTGGCCCATCCCACTAGGTAGCAGAGGAGACACAAGAGCAGTGTCACAAATTGGGGTGAGTGCCACTAGAGTGGCTTTGAAGGACTCTGTTGAGCAGGAAAGAAAACGCTTTTGAGGGGGCCAAGTGGAGGAAACTCTGAGCTGAAATTCAGGAGAGCCTGGGAGCAAGCACAGCTCTAGGCTCATGTGGGTCCGAGTAAGTCTGTCACCCTCTCTGGGCTCAATCATGCATCTGTGCGACTGGCAGAGCTGGACTCAATGGGTGATTTCAACCCTTGTCCCTGTCCACGGTGGTGGCACATGACTGCTGTCTGTTGGGTGGCTCAGGTGACACAGACCCCACCTCCACACCAGCCACAAGAATTAACTGCGGTCTCCTACCTCTTGGGCGCTGCAGCCACATCTGTGACCCAAGGCAGCCCAGGGAGCTCAAGTCCTGTACTTGAATTACTGAGAAAGGAAGGCCCCCCTTCCCCTGGACCTCTGGGCACCAAGCTGCCTGGGGCTGTGGGAGTGGGGGACCAGTCGATCCGAGATGAAGCCAGCGTGACAGAAAGCAGGCAGAAGAGAGAACATTCCTGCTGTTAGCATTTGAGTGCCTGCGTCCAGCTATGCTTGAAGCTAAGCCTACGCCTGTACTTTATTACTGAGCTAGTTATTCGTAAGCAACAGCATCTGACAGATACGGAGGCCAAGGCATTGACTCCTCCAAGGCCAGTGAGGAGTGGGTGAGGGGTGAGAGAAAAAGCCACGTTGGGAGGGAGGGGTCAGGAGTAGGAAGGCGGGACAAGAAGGGCTGAGAGCGAGACAAGCTCTACGCTCGAGGAGATGGGCTCTGCTGTGATCTGGTGTGCATCCTGAGCTGACACATAAAATTAAACTTGCAAAAAGAATTAGCTAAAAAAGACACGAAAACAAACCGCTAGGGCAGATGATTCAAGGCAACCTCTGATCTGCTCTCCTAGTAAACTGAGGGGAAAGCAAGCAGAACTCCACAGAAACATTTCTAATTAAGGCAGAAAAAGGAAGGTAGGAAATTGGACAATAAAACCAACGTTTCCGGTATGGTGAGCCACTCACCTCCTCCTTAGTGACCCTCGATCTTCAGCACGAAGCACTTCGCATGTGCTGTGGTAACTATACAGCTGAACCCCAAGGGAAAGACGCGTTTGCTGGGCAGATGCTCTGAGAAACTCCGTGGGCAGCTGGCTCTCGGGGCCTGTGGACCAGTGGGCAGAGAGCTGAGTGTCTGCAGAAGGAACGAGGCCGGTCTAGAAGTCCAGTGGGGACACAAATCTAGCATGCACATGGTCACCAATGCTTGGGGCAATGGCTCTGCCCTTTGGGGAGCAACAGTGTGCTGGGTTCTACCTCAAGGTTGGCCCAGAGGCAACCCCATCTTGCTCTTCTCCAAGTCACGCCAGCGCCGGGGCCAAAGCACCCAGAAGACATCTGAGGAGTGCGCGAGGGAACGGACGTGAGCAACACGGGCCCTCATCTTCACTTCATTCAGATTAATATCATGGCACAGAGCCCGTGGTCGTGAACTTCAGAGGCAGACGAGACCTGAATGCAGTCTGGGGCCCTGCTTCTCACCGCCTCTCACCAGCACGCGTTTGTTTCCTTGCCAAGAAAAAACGGGAGCAATGTTAGCACCTAGGTCAAGCGTTGTTGAGAAGTTTCAATGAAAACAACACATAAAAGCCTCCTTAGCACGGTTCCTGGGACCCCTTAACGTAATTCCTGCTGCTGACAGCATCATGAGTGGGTCACCGTATCACATTCTGGGCACAGCCCATGGGGCTTCTCAACCAGGAACACGCACCCCAAGCCCCCTGGGATTTTGCTGAAATGCCAGCATCTGATTTCCAGGGCGGGGATGGGGCCCGGGACTCTGCATTTCTGACAGGCGCTAAGTTGGTGCCGATGCTGCCAGCCTGAGGCGTGGTGAGGCCTCCGTGGCATCAAAACAGGACAAGATGATGTTCCACAGCTGAAAGCCATGGTGGAGGCGCCTCCTCCAAAACGCAATTACATTGACTCTGTCCCATCAGACCAAAGGAAAAGCCTTGGGAACGCAAAGGGGCTCGGAATGAAACAAAATCAGCATGAGTTTTTCTTCTTAAGGAATCGTTTTCCATTTCCCCCCTCCCGGCTCAGGCAGCCTCTCCGCACAGCAGCCACCCATCTGGGATAAAATGAAGCGAGCAGGTGAATTGCCGGTCCCACAGACATGGTCCTGAATCACCCAGCAGATGGTCCACTGTCTGAGTCACACACGATGGAGATGGTTCCATCGATAAAAAGTCCCACCAGAAAACTCTGGAGAGAGTAACGCAGGCTGAGAAAGCAAGCAAGGCATGAAGCTTCAGGAAGACGGGGTTCAGTAAGGTGGACGAACGCTTCTAGAACCATCCTCACTGGTTCTGGGTGAACCAGAAGCACCCAGAAAAATGGTTATCAAATTTGGAGGCACCTGCAAAACATTTAAAATTCTGGTCCTGGCTTCTACCCTTCAAAGAAGGTGATTTAATTGGTAGGCAGGGCCTCCCAGGTGTGGGGACCTTTCTTTTAAGCTCCAAAGTGGTGATTTGGATATTTAGAATCGGTTGGGGTGGGAATGTCCTCAGTGCTGGGCGACGCTGACCCCTCCAGCCCTATTTTCCACCTGTGAAATGGAATAATAAGCAGCTTTGGAGCCATGATCAGCATGACAGATAAAAAGTGAAAATGCTCTACTCACACGTGGTCGCATCCCTGTGCATTTGTTGGTCAGAATTTTCTTGGCTTCTTGAACCTATAGCTTAGCTACAATCCCAGGCCAATTGAAGAATCATCAACTTCACAATTCCTTGATTATTTTCAGAAGATGGGAGGCCTCAACTTGACCGTAACTCGGCCCATAAAATGTGTGCCCTCTTCTGAGCCCAGCTTTTCTTCCTTGCCAGGTCTGAGTCTTCTTCTCTTCTGTCATCACAAATATTTGTTGAGTGTTTAACATGGACCAGCTGCCATACCAGCTGCTGGGGATGTAATGTGGACCCTGTCCCCAGAGAGCCTCGTACACTGGGAAAGAGACCATCTTTGGACAAGCAAGGTCTGGATTCCCTTTCAAAGTGCAAGTGTGAAGGCAAAGAAACATACAGCTCCAGGCAGATGGATGTCTTCACTGTGTCTCCTTGACCCAATCGCTTGGCCTTTCTGTGCCACCGTTTTCTCATCTGTAACATGAATGGCTCTTGTTCTGACCAGCTGCCCTAAGTGGGTTAGCAAGCTAAAAAGGTAATAAGGAACGCTTCACCAAGAGGACTTTGAATTGCTGAAGACTTCCCTCCCCAATCTCAGGTCACTTCCCCGACAGGGGAAGAGAGAAGGAAACAGTGACCCAAGACAGAGGCTAACACATTATTTTGTATGTTCCGAACCTCAGCCAGAAACACAGGAACAGGTCCATGTCTAAACACTCAGGAACAAGGGACAGGACGTCACTCTCATTTTTTTTTTTAATCAAATGCTGTTGACCTCGATTTCTTCCAAACATGAGCAGAGTTAAGATTTTCAATTACAGGCAACAAGAACCCATCTCAGACTGGCTTCAGGAAAAATGAAAAAGGAGGAAGGAATTTACGCAGGCCCTGCTCCCTCTAGGTTCTGAAATGATGTCATCAGCCATCTCTGTCTCTTGAGATTAACTTCCTCTCCTTTGGCTTCTTTCTTGGACAGGTGTCTTTTCACACAGTGGACCCGATAAAATGAGACTTCTGTCAGCTCACCAACTCCAGCAGAAAACCAGCCTCTCTTTCCCAACCATCACCCTACCCACGTCCCACCACCCAAAAAAAGCAGAAAGCCAATTTCAGGCCAACTAACTGAAATCACATGCCAACCTCTGAACCCATCGCTACAGCCGAGCGTTTGCTCAGGGCTGGATAAAGCGCCCACCTTGGAGCTGGCGTGGGGGCATCAGCCACCGTGGATCATGGGAGACAGAGAAGAGGTCCCACACAAGAGGACTGAGTGCTGCTCCCAAAACAGGCGGGTAGAATCAGTCACTGCCCGCCTCTCTCTCCCTCTACACCCCCGACCCCAAATACTCCCACTACGGCAATTCTAGAGGCCGCCTTCAGGCTTTCTTTTGTCATTTTTAGGTAACTTTTCAGTATATTCATTTCCAAATACTGAAATAACCTTAAAAGAGTCTACGCCAAAAAAGGTATTTGGTTTTGATCAGTGGTCCTGCAAGCTTGTTTTTCTAGTTCTTTGTTTCTAACGTTCAAGGGCTTACGTAAGCTAGTTTGCTAAATGGTTTGTTTTTCATCCCGGGTCTTGCTTGGCCTTGGTTTCACAATATGACTAGAGGGAATCTTTGGGATTTTTCTGGGCCACCGTACTCCTCCGAATTAATCAAGTGGGTGCGTATTATGAATCAGAGAGAATATAAGGAAACAATATCTTAACTTTAAAGTCGTACTATAAAGTGAAAATGAGTGGATCATTTCCTCAAACATCACTTCCATTTGGAAACTCTCCTCCTCCACCCCAACTCGCACACACAGATTATTAAAAATAAATAAGTTATTCATGCAAGTGTGCTGGCCGTATTACTCAGAATAGCCAAAAAGTGGAAAAACTCCTGGTCCATGGACTAATGAGGGATAAACATTATGTGGTACATCCATACAACGAAATAACACTCAGCCATAGAAACGAATGACTCCTGAATGACAGGGTTCGGGGAGCTTCCAGGTTGGGGAGCACATGACCGTATTGGGAGGGTGACGTGCCCAGAGACACACCTTGCTCTGCACCTCTCTTCCATTTGGCTGTTCCTGAGATGGATCCTTTCTAACAAGGATAATATAGTAATAGTAATCATACGTAAAGTACTTTCTTGAGTTCTGGAGTCATTCTAACGACTTGCTAAACCTGAAGAGGGGGTGGTGGGAACCCCCAGTGTGGAGCTGGTCAGTCAGAAGTACAGGTGACAATTGGGACAGTGACTGACATCTGACATGAGATCAGTCTCATGGACTGAGCCCTTAAATTATGGGGTGTGCACTGACTCCAGGCAGTTAGTGTGAGAACTGAATTGTAGGACACCCAGTTGGTGTCCAGAGACTTGGACAATTGGTGTCAGAAGTGTTGTGAGTAAAAACATCATTGCACAACTGCATAAAATTACTAAACGTCAGTGACAGTACACTTACAATGGGTGAATTTTGTGGTATGTAAATTATATCTCAATAAAGTTTGTTTAAAAAAGTAAACCTGCAAAAAAAATAGACAAATTAAATGAGATGCTGGCAGGCTGTCCCAGAACGCAGTGCTCAGTGACCAGCTACCTGTGTTAGCAGGAAGTCAAGACCACCCCCGAAGGTATTCCATCCAATACCTTTTACTTTTATTAGCGTCACGGGGACAGGTCAGTCCTACTTACACTCATCTCCAAGAACAAATGAGACGCAAGCTCTTTAAGACCAGTGACGACCACGTTGGAATCCCACTCCCCCAAGACCATACCCCACCCACAGCCGCCCAGACCTCACTGCAGCATGGACCAGACCCCTTAACCCCGTATCCTCATTCGGCTTCAGATTTCCAGGGCACAGACCTTCCACTGCTTGGCCTCCTGTTCGGCAACCTAAACTCACCACTTCTGTCTACCCCCAGTTCCGCATCAGACCCACCCCCCAGGGGTCCCTGCACTCGTCCACTATGTAGGTTGCTAGATGAAATAAGAGGATTTCCAGTTCAACGGGAATTTCAGATACACAACCTATACTTTTTCAATATAAGTATATCCCAAATATTGACTGGGACATTTATAATAAAAAATGATTCGTCATTTATTTCATCTTGCAAGCCTACATAAGGAACAAATGAGATGGTTCAAACGAGATGTATTTTCATTTGCTAAATCTGGCAACCCAACTTCCGTAGCTATTTCATTTCCTGAGAGAGAGTCTTTCTCTTCCCTGTCCTGGATCTTTGTGGGAGCCCCAGCCATACACACAGCAGGTCTCCCTGGCTTAAATCCCAGGGAGAGGCAGTTGTGTTATCAACCTTTTCTTCCCAGGAGGCTCCAGGGCTTCCTCTGCTAATTGGCCCTCCTTTTCCCAAACTCCGCATTGCAAAGGTCTGGGCAGCCTGGCTAAATCCAACAAAAACTCCACCTCCGCGTTTTTCTCTGAGCAAGGGAACACTTCCGTACCACAAGTTAGTGTAACTCAGAGGAACTTCACAGAACAAAGAGCATCTGTAACTTTTTCTCTCTGTAGAGACCCACTGGCAGCTTCTCTTGCTGAAAAGGAAAAGGTCTTTGCATAGGGCCAGCCAGCCCTTTGCTCCGGAAGTGCCTGTAGTACTAATAGTTACCATTTTTAAAGCACCTCCATTGTGTTGGGCTATTGTAGTCACACAACAGCCTAGCCGACTGTCCCCCCATGTCTTTCCTTAAGGAAAGAAAAGTCTGTGAGACTGTGCCTTTTTAGGACTTTGCTTATCTCTATGTTTTACACCTTATGTCTCTCTGTCTGGTCCCCAAAAGATGGTTTGCAGCCAATGACGAGTAAGATTCCCCACGGGAGGAACAACTCAAGCCAGGCGGAACCGAGTGGGGATCCCCAATGAGCTGCCTTAGAAGATCCAAAAAGGAGCCTTGCCTGCCCTTCCTCTCTGCCTGGGAAAAGCCATTGCTGTCTCTGGCTTTCCTCTCTCACCTGATTGTGAGAGAAGTCATGAGGGCAATAAAGATCAGCTCTCTCCACTTATCTCAAAGGAACTGTTACAATACGAGAGACTTGACCCTGAGAAGGTACATACCTTAGGTAAGACATCATGGGACTTTGTGCTTCGGCTGTTGACAGACAAAGGGTGATTGGAATAAACATTTTTCTGCTATGATGTATGAGTCTCACAGACCATGTAAGAAACAATGTTACTTTCTTGTATTTGTATACCTATCAATAGAAACCTCCAGTCGGCTTTATTCAGGGCTCCAGTCTTTCAGAACTGTGAGACCCGTGGCCCTCTGAGATTTAACTGCATTACATCTCTGTTTGTTTCTTTCTTAAAAACTTAACCCAAAGCCGCCCCTTCTCGCACCCTCACTGCCCGTGTTGTGCTGGACGCGACAGGCTATGAAGCCAGGGACCATGGCACACAGTAACAACCACAGCAAGAAAGAGAATTAATACTTCTTGAGCATTTACTGTGCACCAGGCATCACCCCAAGTGCTTTAAATTTGGCCATTTATCTAACTTAGTGCTTATCTCATTCCCTTCACACCCTTGGAAGTAGAAACTGTTTATTATCCTGCATTTACAAAGAAGAAAACTGAGGCATGAAGTGGGGAAGCAACCACACCAAAGACAGGCAACCAGTGAGCGGCCACACTCTGAATAACACAAGTTCTAAGAATCAACCATCGATTGGCTGGAAACTGGTCCAGGAAGCAAATGTCATCCTTAGTAAAGAGCTTGTGTCATAGAACTGGATTATGGGGATTTTAGACCTTGAGTTTACTGCCGACTCCCTGGGCATCACCCGAAATGTCATTGAAAATGGCCACTGCTTCCTGGGACTGACTCTGAGCCAGTCACTGTGCTAAATGTATCTACGCAGACCTGAGTCGGTGGTGTCGTTTTCTCCTTTAATTTTATTTCGTCTTCAAAACCACAGAGAAGTCATTCTCATTTTATTGATGCTTATATTGAGGCTCAGAGAAGGAAGCAACTCAGCCAGAGTCACACAGCTGGAAAGTAGAAAAGCCACGATGGGGACCCAGGTCGGAGCCAGAAGCCAGAGATGTTTCTACTACGGCACAATAATGCGATTCATGAGACAGCCTGGGAGAAAATATCTCAATCATTTCATAATAAGAAATAGATGGTTAAAGGATTTCATTTACAAAGAAAAAAACTAGCATGTGTTTAAAAAAGAAAATTGCCAAACCTCAAAGTCGAAACTGTTTGTGTCACATCCAAGAGCAATTTTGATAAGATGGGCATAAATCTTTAAGGCATAAATCTAAACTTCCAAAAAAAGACCAAAATTTGTGTGGCTTTACATGTCTGTGACTGGATAATTAGATGTTCAGTACACCAGAAATAATTAATTTAACTTAATGGGACAAGAAGTGATTGCTGTTGCCTGGAGAGAAGAAAATTCTTAATAATTATACATCATCGGCCAAAATGCAAGGTCAGGCTGTCCTACCCAATGAAACTGTCACATGAACCATTAGCCATTAAAGCAGTGAAGTTCCATCTCCAGTGTTTTAGTCGATTTCAAAAGCTGCCCTGAGCACCCGGCGTCCTCCTCTTCCATGTCCTGTACATGCCGTGCAGGGAACAAACCACCCTGGGCAGGTACAAACCAGTGCATCAGGCAAGTCCTTGAAGAGCAAAGATGCTACATCTGAGACACACTGTTCCTTCATCATCTGCAACCTGCAGCTTGTCCCTCTCGTGAGTGCCTGAGGACAGCTGCCCGAAGCCAAACTGACCGACTGAGTTAATGCCATTTAGGATTGGCTCGTGGTCCTGCATGAGACACTCGGAGATCCCAGGACTTTTGTTCAGCAAATCCCCATGTTTGTGCTTTGCTCTGAAAGCCCTTTACTGAAAGTCTTCACCTCTAGAGGTGAGGGCTCCTCTCTTGGGATTTATCTGTAAACAAAATGGGCTGAGCAGAGGGGTGGTACAGGATTGAGGGGAGAGAAGATGCAGAACTGGGAACGGGAGACTGGGTGCTGGTCCTGGATCCGGCAGTATCAGGCTGTGTGACCTTGGGCAGGCGAGTGACCTTCGTGTGGTCTCACTTTCCCTGTCTGTACAACGAAGACCCTGAACTTCACCGTCAGCTTTTAGGCTGAGTTCTGAAGTGCTCGGGGACCACAAAGGTGAGATTCTGCACAGATTCCGTGTTGTGCCTGCTGGGCTGAGAAAACATCAAACACCCGCATAAAACTCACTACACACCAGGCACTGTCCTAAGGGCTCTGTGTGTTAACTGGGGTGATCCTCACCCCAGTTCAGTAAGGTAAGTTACTGTCAGTGTCTGCATCTGACAGGTAAGAAAACTGAGGCCCAGAGAGGTTACTTAACCAGGAGTGAACAGAGGAGCCAGGATAAGAACCAGCGTCCCAGCTCTGAATCTTGGCTCCTAACCAATGTTACTCTGCCTCTCCTGAAACATTAGGTTTTATGTGAAGAAAAGATTGTACCAGCTTTAAAAAAAAAAAAAAAAAAAAAAAGTTTTTTTAACTGCTAAACTAAGCATACCATTTTCTACCCATTAGATTGGCCAAAATTGAAAAGATGAATTACACCAAATAGTGCCAAGCATAGGGTCACAGGGACCCTCTCTGTTGGTGGGAGTGTGAACTGATAAAGCCTTCAGGAAGGACAGTTTGGCTGCTTAAATTTCAGTGCACCTCCCCTCGCATCCACCCTAGAGGAAAAACAGATGCATGCCTGTGCAAAGAGACACATACTAGTGTGAAAGAATTCATTCCAGCCCTGCTCAGACCAGTGAAAATTTGGAAACAACCTAAATATGAACCACAAGGGACTGCTTGACACATCAATGTGTGAAATAAATACCCCACAGCCATTAATAAGAATTGTGAACATGGGAAAAACTGCAAAATAAGTGAAAAAAAATAAGTTACAGATAAGGTCTACAATGTTATCACATTTATGTTAAAACACACACATACATAGAAAAACTGATTCTGCATGCTTTTATGAGGATGAAAACTAGTTTTAAAGAGTCTAAAAAGATATACGCTATGCTAATTAGAATAATTTCTCCTGAGATGGGCAAGAGACGACTTTGCTTTTCATTCTGTTTTGAGTATCATCTGAAATTGTACAGATGTGCCCAGCGGCTTCCGACGCCAGCATACCATGGTGTCTACATAGGGAGGCAGCAATTTCTTATTGATCCTTATTACATATCTTTGAGGTATCGTGACCTCTCCCCAAGGAAGACGAAAAGCCATGGAGGTCCAGAGAAGTCACACTACATACACAACCTATCAAAGAAAGAATTATGCGCAACCCCAATTAGTGGGTGCAGGACAGGGCAGAGTGACCTGGGTGCAAGCAGGGCGAGTGTCCCTGTGTGGGGACAGGTTTATGCATCAGGAATCCCGTCAGTTGCCTAAACCGGGTGCCCACCCTGGGATCTGGGCATATTCAGGAGAGCAAAGACATCCAGTCTCCACTTAGACGGGGGATCACCAGGAGCGTCCTGGGGGAGAACTTACTCGAAGGAGAATAAGATGTGTCACCTCCCACGGAGTGATTATATGACCCTTAAACACAGAAAGAAAGAAGTATATAGTGTTGTAAACCAATGACGTCTCAGGGTTGTTTGTTATTGCAGCACAAAACATTACAACATAGGCATGTGATTTAGAAATATGGAAATAAATACCGGGGCGGGACAGGGGGGAGCTAAAAAGAAGAGTTGAAAGTGGTTGTTTCTGTGCGCTTTGAAGGTGCGGAGAGAGGGCCACAGGACCCATGTTTCATGGTTCCTGGTGCACATGCCCTGTGTACTGCCATCCCACTTAAATCCAGGCTGGTCTGGTGACTCTGTTTAACCAATAAAGTGTGGAGGAAGTGAGGCTGTGCCAATCCCAGCCCTAAGACTTTAGAAAGCACCTAGCATCTGCTTTTGTGCTCTCTGGGACCCAGATGCCATGTAAAAGTCTGACTACCCTGCTGAAGAGAGAAACCACGTGGATAGAAGGTCACCGAAACAAGAGACGTGTAAGTAAAGAAGCCATTTTGGACATTCCAACCCAATCGAGCCTCTAAATGACTCCAGCTCCAGCTCCCATCTGATTATAACTGCATGGGAGACGCAAAGTCACATCAGTAAAATATCGACCCAGCTGAGCCCAGCCAACCCAAAACATTATGAGATATGATATCGAAGTGCTGTTTTCACCCAGTAATAGTTGGGGTAACTTGTTACAGAGCAGTAGATAATCAAGACCAAATTTGGTGCCTGGAAGTGGAATGCTTTTATGCCAAAACTTGAAACATGCGGCATTGGCTTTGGGACCAGGTGGCAAGCGAAGTTCAGAAAGGCTTCCTGAAGACAGAATCTGGAAGAATGGTGAAGAAATCATTATTGGAGGCTGAAGAGAAGATCAGCCATGATTTTTTTAATGGCAGAACGTATAGCAACAGCTTCACCCACAATAAGAGAAGAAAAAATACATACATAAGGACCCCCTTTTGTCTGGCCTCACTGCAGGTGAGAACTGCATGACATGGGCACGGGTTGGGCTGCAAGGTAGGTGACAGGAAAACCCCTCTGCTGGGCTTAGGGCCTCAGGGGAGTGGTGGTCCCAGCCCAACAGGGAAAATCATGACTTTTCTGGGGTCAGGAGCAGCAATCTGTCTAGAAAGGAGACCCCTCTGCCCTGAGACCTGCAGCAGGATTTCAGGGCGGAGTCTAGGCTCCCAGGAAGTAACGTGAGGTTGGGGGCCCTGAATCTTTCTTTGACCCTTATGCCCAAAGGAAGGACATCTTCCGTGATGTCCCCACTTCCAAGAACAGAAGAGGCAATGTAATGATAGAGGGTTTAACCAAAATTTTGGATGAGCCAGCTCCTGTTTCTCTGGATTCTGCTCCTGCCCAAGAAGACTCTGAAAGGACCAAGTACCAGGCATCGGTGACACCCACAAAAGGGGCTATGGATTTCCCGTGGAGCACTAGGAACAGCTCAGGAGGCACTCTACAGAGACGTGAGGCTGGAGACATAGGTAGGGATCCTCGTCTCCACGGGACATCGAGACAGCAAACCAAATGTGCATGGCAAGCTGGACCAAGGAGGAAAGCCACGGATGGAGGAGGGAGAAAAGCCAAGAAGGTGCGATCTAGCAGGTTCCTTCCCAGAACCCAAGAGAGAGGATGTTTGCACTTGAGATTTCTGTAATCCTAAAACGGAGCCTAAAACTAAGGAGGCGGCCGCATGGCAAAACATTTTTGAAGCTGTGTTTATTCATTACATAGAGTGGAAATACTCACAAAGAACTTTGTTATATTCTATTTTAGGATAAAATATACAGGAAAATGATGACCTGACAGATTGGCAATAGGTAAACAGGGGAGCCTTTTACACAAGTGGCCCCTGCTTACAGGAAAACTCAGACGAAGGTGACACGCGGTGAATATAATAGTGTTGGCAAACATTTTGGTTTAACTTCCAAACTTACTTCTCCAAGAAATAAAACAATCAGTGCGACTCACTTAGAACGAATCTGAAACACCATCTAGACTTGGTTAATCATGAGAGAAACTGTACAAGAAGAAAGTCACCTGACTTTACATGGAACATTTTCCATAGGTCATTGATATTGGAGTAAAGCCCGTGAATAGTATCATTGTGGGAAAGCCTTCAATCAGATGTCAATTTTTAAAGTTTCTTGAAGAGACAACCACTATGAAATCTGTGACATCGTGAGAAGCTCTATGAATGCAATGAAAGTGGGAAAACCTATAGCCAGAAGTCACATCTCATTACGTGTCCTAAAAGTCATAATGGGGAGAAGCCTTATGAAGCAATCACTGTGGGAAACCTTTAAAAACAAAAATACCTCATTGTACATCAAAGAATTCATACTGGAAAAAATCCTCTCTTGGATGCAATCAAGGTAGAGAAACCTTTAGCTGTAATTCACCCCTTAATAGACACCACCCTGAATTCCACACAAAAATGTTCTGTTTGTGAGAAGTTCTACTCTGGTATTAGAGTGAAGGCTTATTATTTGCAGCTGAATCAGAACCCACCCCCCACCCCCGCCCACCCTCTGGCGCCTGCGCCCCCTCACAGAAAACAGACCATTCCAATTAAGACAATCCAAATAGGATGTATTTGCAAAGGTATTATGTATTCAGAAGTGTAGAGGAGGGGAACCATAATGGAGAGGGCAGTAACCCAAGGCCCTAAACCCAAAGAAACCAGAGCAAATCGCTAAAATTGGAGGAGACAGAAGTTAGAGAAAGCTGATTTAAAAAGAGCTGTGGCCTTATGCTGGGGATGGGTTGGGGCACACAGAGGCGGCCTGAAAATGTCATACCCCCAGCCTTACACATCTCTCTTACCAGACCCCAGAGGGCAAAGGTGCTTGTGATGGAGTTGGCCGGGAAGAAGGGCAAAGACGACCTGGACTGGAGGGGAGAGAGAGACTGGGACTCCCAGCTGGCACAGCCCCCTAAGTACAGAGCTGGCTGCTTTGTCTCCCTCTGAGCCCCAGGACCTGGTGCAGAGCCAGGCCCAGAAGAGTCACTCAGTGAAAAGTGTGGATGCATAAAGGGTCAGCGGAACCAGGTAGATCTGGGCTCAGGCTGTTGTCCCGCAGGAGAAAACTCAGAACTCCTCTGCCTGCCTGTCTTCTCCAGGGCCCTGGAAGCATAGGGACAACATGCTTTTGTAACTCACGTGGCAGGGCCACCCAACAAAAACGCACCCAAAAACCAGGAATGCAGCAAACGCCGATAGCCTTAAAGAGAAGAGGGAAAGACGAAAGGGACTCTCGGGCTGTGTATCAGAAGCTTTACGGGTGTGTCTCCCAAAACCCCACAGTCCTGCACCATTGCTGTCATCCCCCCCCCCCCCTTCGGTGGGTGAGAAAACCTCCGGAGGCTCCGAGAGCCTAGGGAAATTCCCCAGGGCTGCACAGTAAACTGGAGTGAGAGCGGATCTGAACCCAGATCCGTCTGCACCCCAGGCCTGCGGTTTGCCCACACCGCAGGGCACGAGGCGAACTCCACTGTGGGTGAAAGCATGAGGACACATACAACTGAGAACAACTTTACAGGTTTACGAATGCCTCCACTCTGCTGATATACCACAACAGCTGTTAACATGTTTTCTTTTATAGGCACTGAGAAGAAAACATCTGTTAGGTACCACGCTCATGGCTCCAGACCCTGCAGGCTGCAAGTTAATGACTCATTTAGTAACCTCCACGGTGTTATTTAACATTTAAAATGAAACGGACAAAGTGCTCTTCTGCACTATGGCAGAGAGCGGTAATACGGTAGGTGCACACAAAGGCCACATTTTAAGAAGCATTTCTATTTATAATTATTGGCATTTGTGCTTTAATGGAAGATGAAAACCCTCTGCTTAACACATTGGCTTCCTCTGGCGGGAGCTAGTAAAAAAAAATCAGATCTGCCCTGAAAACCTAAGTTTTCAAACAATCTGAGTTTCCCAGGAGAACTCAGGTTTCCCTGAAATCTTAGAGGTGATTTTGGACAATAAACAACTCCCTTCTCTTTCTTAATTAAGAACTGGCTGTTCAGCCAAGAGGCCCCCTCCTGCAGGAAGCCTGTGCCCACCGCACCGGGTACGAGTAACCAATGCCTCCTGACTGCCTTTAGCATTTATTACATGCAACTCATATTCTTTCATCAAACAAACGATACGTACAAATGGTATGGCGTAGTTGTCAAGGACATGGGCTTTGAAATCACACAAACCTGGGTTCACGCCCCAGCTAGGTCCCACGTAGGCTGTATGGAGTCAGGTGTGTTAAGCCCAAATGTGTTTATCTGAAAAATGGTGAAGTATTGCAGTTCATAGGGTCATTTCATGATACCACTTTTCGTAAGTGTAAATATGCAGGGGGAAAACGTTGGAAATGTGTCTGTTTAGAAAAATGTTTCTGTGGACATTTCTGGTCAAGATGGCAGAGTAGGTAAACGCTGTGCTCACCTCCTCTCAGGACATCAAGATCACAACTAAACCACAGAACAACCATCATTGAGAATTCCTTAAAGTCCATTCCTTAAACCAAAGTCCTACCACTAAGGACATACAGAAGGAGCCACCTCAAGACTGGTAGGAGGGGCAGAGATGCAGAAAGGGCTGGTCCCACACCCGCATGCGACCATTAAAAATTGGGAGGGATATCTCGGCTGTGGAGGTCCCTCAGGAAGAGTAACAGGTGCCAGCCCCACACCAGGCTCCCCAGCCCAGGGATCCAGTTCCGGGGAGAAAAGTCCCCATCACTTCTGGCTGTGAAAAACAGTGGAGGCTGAGTGAAATGGAGAGTGGCTGGAATCCTAGGTGCTCCTCTGAAAGGGCCCGCACATGGACTTACCTGCTGACGGATACACTCACTCTGAGCGTCAGCACTGGGGCACAGGGACATATGAATGAGGAGGATTTAAGTTGTCTGTCTTCAGAGCGAGGACTGGAGGGACAGCTTTCTCCCAGACAGAAATGCTGACAGAATCCATTATTTCTTTGTTGAGCCCTCCCCACTTTCGGTGTGCAGACACAGGCAGACACCATATCTGAGTCTCCATCAAACTGGCTAACACCGTTGGTCCACCCTGGTGATTCCTTGAGACCCTGCCCTTCCCAACTTGTGGGCACACCCAAGCCGCTCCCAGTGCTTTTCCATACAGGTGGACTATTTCAGCTAATGCTGTGGATTTTCCTCAAATTTCTCAAAGGTTCACAAACGTTGGCATGTCCGGTACCTCTTGCTAAGTGGCCCCAAGTCTGGCATTAGCAGCAGCTGGCATTGGTTTGCAGCTTGGCTTCTCAAGACACTTCCAAGCCAAGTGAAGGTGGCAGCCATCTGTGGAGTACTTTGTAGCTCATGCCAGGTGGACCTGGGCAGGGCATAGGCTGCAGCTGAAATTGGCAAGGCCCCTCCCAGGAGTCCCCTGGGCTGGCACGCCCAGTGGCCAGCTTCAGACCAAGCTAGAGCATCATCTGGCAGCCTCCAAAGAAGACACACACAAAACGCAGGCACCAGAGCCCCACTAAAGTAAATCCTGCTCCATAGGACCAGGCCCTGCATAGCACCTCCTCCACTATAGTTACAGCCAGTCCTCACAACCAATCAGCCCAAGGGTCCATCTCTCCAATAGACAAGCAGCAACCAAGACTCAACCATAGTAGGAGGACATACAACCCACACAAGGGATACACCTGGAGCACCTGGGTCAGGTGACCAAGCAGACTGAGCCACTGGGCACCACGGGACACCTGCTACATAAGACCACTCTACTAAGACCAGGAGGCATAGCAGCCCTACCTAACACATAGAAACAAACACAGGGAGGCAGCCAAAATGGGGAGACAAAGAAACATGTCCCAAATAAAAGCACAGAACAAAGCTCCAGAAAAAGAACTAAACAAAGTGGAGACAAGCAATCTACCAGACGCAGAGTTCCGAACACTGGTTATAAGGATGCTCAGTGATCTCAGGGAGAACTTCAACAAAGACATAGGAAACATAAAAATGGAGACAAAAAAAAAGTCAGAAATAAAGAATACAGTAACTGAAATGAAGACTACATTAGAGACAATGAACAGTAGGTTAGATGAAGCACAGGGCTCCTAATACCAGCGTCGGCCAGGGAGCTGTGTCCTACACACTAGACTGAGAAACAACGGCTTGAACCGGAGTGGGGGGGGGGGGGAGGCAGAAGAAGGGGGAAAAAATTAAAAATAATAAATAAATAAGTAAATAACAAAATAGACAAAACAGAAACAAACTCATAGATACAGGGAACATTTTGATGGTTGCCAGATGGGAGGGGGATTGGTGGGTGGGTGAAAAACGGGAAAGCGATTAAGAAGGTGCAAACTGGTTGTCATGTGGTAGTGATGGGGACGTGGGCTTTAGCATAAAGAATGTAGTCGATAATATTGTAATCACTATGTATGGTGTCAGCTGGGTACGAGATTTATCGGGGCGATAGATACAACGGGAGTTGGGGCAGGGTGAAAACGGTGAGGAAATTAAGAAGTACAAATTGGTAGATACAAAATAGTCACGGGGATATAAAGCATAGGGAATATAGTCAATGATATGGTAATAACTATGTCTAGTGCCAGGTGGGTACTAGACTAGTCAGGGGGCTCACTTCTTAAATTATGTAAATGTCTAATCACTATGCTGTACACCTGAAATTAATATAGAATAATACTGAATGTAAAATGTTTTTTTTAAATGCTTCTGTGTATTTTCCATATTGACTACATATTACTTTAGGAAAAACATACCTGTAATCGGCTAAATAAATAAAACATGTGTGTGTTCATAAAGACTTAGAGGAATACACACTGAAGAGGTCAGCGTGGTCAGGTCTACCGGGTGCGAAGGGTGAGGAGGGAGGAAATGAGAGAGGAGGGAAGGAAACCTGCCCTTTTGCTTTTTGGGCATTTGAGTCATGTTTGAATATCCTGACAAGCATGTATATATGTTTTTGCCCAAAATACATGTCTATGTCATTTCCCCCCAAAAAAAATGAAAGGGAACTGATATAAAAGAAATGTAATAGTGTCTCTGTCACTGGGGCTTCGGTGACTAAGGGCATTGGCAGCAAATGATGGCCTTGAGCGTCCTGCCTGCCTTAACCGAATTCTCTGAAAGGCTTCCACAGCACTCAGGCATTTTTCTCTCCAAAATGCTCAGCTTTAACAAAATTCTGAGTAGAAGCATGACCATGAGTCACAATTACAGGAAGGTTTCATAAATATTATGTAAAGATGACCTAAGGGAACTTGGCTAAAACTTGCACAAGCTGCAATGATTCACCCAGAACAACTATCAGTCAAGGGAGAGAAGGGCAGAAATCTCCACAGGTCATTTCGATACATATTTCTGCACATGGCCCCTATGCAGAATGTGTGGACACATCTTTATCTTCTGATCACACAGATTTATATTTGTCATCACAGTCGTGTTCAGGTCCAACATCTGGGCAGAGACGCCCTTCCTGCATTCTGAGACACCGAGGCCACCATTTTGAAGGGTGGTTTCCCCTGCATCCAAGCATATGTATAAAAAAAATCCACACCAAGCACAATTTTATAGGGATAATAGAGAAGCCCAGTGGATGGCTATCTGGAAGCATTTGCTGAGAGAGTCATGCTTAGATCTCTGCCATCCATCTAACGCTTCTCCTCTGAATTTTCAATAAAATCTGTCACATCACACTCCGCCTGTCGCTTCCAGCCCTTCCTCAGACCTTAAACCAGACTCACCCACTTTTCTCCCTGTCACTGTTTACGCCAACTGCCTCCCCAAAACCCACATCCAGCCTAAGCATGATACGCAAAATCAAGTTGAAAACAATCTACATCTCCCCTTAAAGCCAATACTTCTTTGGGCATTTTGTAATTTCTACCATGATACGTTAAACCTGCCTTGCCCAAATTTCAGATATTTTTGTTTCACCTTCACAGCAATGACCAGATTGGTTTACAACATGTCCTAAAATTGACTCAACATTTCTAAGGCGCTATCTTTTTAAACTTAAGTAAATCTTTTCAGATGGAAAATGAATATCCATTCTTAAAACACAAAACACGACCATTTGCTATATTAGTCAGGCTATGCTGGGATACGTGGCAGAAACGATCCCACATGCTCAGTAGCATCAGAAATTCATTTCATGGCTGGCCAAAGTCCATCAGAGTCCAGGCAACCCTCTCCAGGGCAGTGGCAGTCCTCTGTGGACCCAGAACCTGAGCCTGCACCCCCTACTGCCTGCCGTATTGATATTTGACGCTACAATCTCTAACCAAAGAGTTGAGTGCTGGCAATGGATGCTTTCACCTCTAAGTGACACTATGACTTCTCACATTTCATTGGCCAAAGAAAGTCACGTGACCGTGTTTAACCTCTACAGGACAGAGGAATGCAGTCCTGCTGGGAGCCCAGAAGCAGAGGAGAGCAAGACACTGGTGAGCAGTGCAGACGCCCATCATGAGAGGACAGCCGATCCAAAAATAGATAAAATAAGAATGAGCAGTATTATTAAACTCTAGCTGGACACTGTTGCCTGCCAAAGGGAGCTGAACCGGAGACAGAGAAGTGCTAAAGCAATAACCACCCAAAACAACAGGTTCAAAAAGTTGTCGTTTAAAATAGGTTGGCAGAAAGACAGGAAAATAAAAGCCCTGTGAACGCCGATGCTAGACCCAACCACACTGCCTACCCGGCTAATTCTATGTTGGCCGGCTCGCTCCTTACTGCTCCTTTTATAACCATCATCGTTGAGCTGGTAGAGACTGCACAGAGCTGCATGTTGGTTTTCTCGTGGATAAATGTACGGAAACAAATCAAGCCACCTTATGTACCTTTGCTGAAGAAGCTTGCTGAAGGAGCCTGGGTTCATGAATCAGGGCCCCGAAATCTGTCACTGACTGGCTGTCCACAAAGGAAGGACTCATGCTGTGTGCATCTGGAACGAATTAGCTTTGGCTTATGAAGCACCTATATAGCTCTTGCTCAGGGCCAGCAACTGTTCTACACACTTTACAAATCCCCAAGGCAACGCTAAAAGATGAAAAACTATTATCATGCCCATTGTATAGATGGGCAAACTGAGGCACAGAGCGATTCATTAACACCTGGCAATACAGTGGGTAGGCAATTGTCGAGAAGGCGATTGCAATGGTCAAAAGGTGCAAGTTCTAAGAGAACCAGTTAGTCCCGTTTCTCTCACCAGGCATAAGACTATCCCCCACCCCCAAGAAAGTAAACCTTGACTCAGCTTGTCTGTAGCTAATCAAGGGTTCCTCTAGTCCACTGCCCAGCTTTAACTATACATTGTAATAACCTGGGCAGCTCTTACTATCCCGATGCCCTGGCCTCAACGCAGACCAGTGACCCAGAATCTCCAGGGTGGGACCCAGGTCTCAATACTCTGTCCTGCTGCCTGGGGGCTCCAGTGAGCTCTTCCTGGTACAAGGGTCAATGATCAGCCACCAGCAAGAGGAATGGCCACCCTTTGGGAACGACCTGTATTTACATACAACCTGCCCAGCTCCTCTTCTTTGTGTTTTAAGAAAATATTCATTGCACCAGAACTAGTCCTGACCCTGACATTGGCAGGACATGGGCAAACGTCCAAATTGAAGTCCACATACCATAAGTCTCAATATTTAAGCTATAAATTAAGGTAACAGATTGTTTTTAAAAATATGTTCTATCCTCCTACCTTGACAAATACACCCACATAACAACAAAATGGGGAGGGGGGGTACAAAACATATATAAGGCAACAATTCATCCAAACAATTGCGGGTAAAACAAATCCGAAATGAATTTTATTTTCTGCCCAAGACCGTGATTTGCTCGGAGCAGGAGTGGGGATAGGAAGACAGATTGCAAAGAAATTCCCCCTCTCACTAGGTTGCCGGGTTCAGCTCCCTCTGCCAATCACTAGTGCAACCCATAGACACCAATTTCTTTTCCTTTTGTTGAAAAAGGAGGTCTTTTCGTCTCCCACCATGGCTCACTGCTCTCCCACCCCCATGCCCACCACGCAGGTACCTATAAAGTGTACCCAGCACGGAGGCCATAAGGTTTCTCCTGACCTCTTTCTGCCCAGGCCTAGAAACTTCTGCCTACGAGGTGCCCCAACCCCCAACCGCCACTGACAGCACCCCTGGCCCTGGCCCTGCCCCTCTTCCTCCCTTCCTAGACTCAGTCTGTACCCTGCAGGGCCTTGGCCACCCCTCAGGCTGGTGGGGCACCCAACAATGGTACATCAGGGAAAAGACACGTGCAGACCCTCAGAGAAGGCAGGGGGACTTGTGAGACAAGAACTCCTTCCAGGGTCCTGGTACCCGAAGGTGGTGCCAAAGAAAGGACATGGGGTAGGGTGGGCCTGGCCCGCGTGCCACGGCCGCCTTGCCCCCGTGCTGCCACAAGCCCCTACCTCACAAGGGACGTATGCTGCTGGGGACCAGGCCACTCTCACTGGCACAAGGACTCAGCTAGCCTGAGACCATCTTTCACGGTCTCTGTCGGGTCCGGCCAGGAACCTACGGTTGCTAATACTGTTCCGATCTCCACTGTGCACATGAGAAACAGCAGCTAAAGAACAAGCTGAAGAAATCCTAGGACGCGGCATCCACAGGTGGGGCCGGGATTTGAACTGACCTTTAACTTCCAAGCCCATGCTTTTACCCAACGCATTGCATTTCCTCCCTCTGTCCAAATTGCAGCCCCTTTACATGGGTCTCTGCCAAGCCCAGGCACCTCGGCAAACCTGCCCCAGAGCCCCCCACTGACCTTGAGCAACCCAGACCTGACCTCATGTTGTCGCGACCAGCAATCACACTAGGATAGAAGCACCTCAAAAACCCTGGGATCAGCCTCAGAGGAATCAGTTCCCAGGTTCTCGGATCTCAAGGTGCTCTTTCTAAATCCAGTCTCAACACATTCCTGATGCGCACCCGGAAGAGCCCTGAGCCTCCTGCTCCCCCTCCCTTTCCCCCTTCCCTTTCATAATCACCCTCTCCCACTCTACAAAAGAAAAGCCCACTTCTCCCCACTCTGTGAATTTCACTGTGGCGCAGCGTCCCCACGTCCACACACTCTGGGGGTGTCACATCAAAGGACCATTCTGAACATTGGATTGAGTATTGAGAAAATGAATGACCCTAGAGTCTGGGGAGAACTCCTTCCATGAGTCCAGGAGCTTCCAATTGTCTGCTCTCAGAAGTATTGTGGCAGAAACCATCCCAAATTGTTAGCCTAACCTAGCTAGCGAGACCTAACTGAGTTATCAGCTCATAGATCATTCTAAATACATTTTCTGACCAATCACCATGTGAGGCTGTAACAAACCTCTTTCATTTCCATCCATTTATTCATGTGTGATCAAGGTTTCTCAGGACTTACATGCAGAAAAAAAGGAAAAATAAGAGCAGAATTAATGCTGAACCCTGTATCATTGTGGTAACAAGTCATTTCCTCCTTTAGAACAGCCTTTTTTAAAAGCCCCATCCATCTTATTAAGAGCTGCAGTCCGATAAAATGTTACCATTAAAGCTCAATAATTACTTCCTCATATTTTAAAATGAATTGTGTCATGTGGATCAATTATGTTAATAACAGTCAAATTGCAAATTCCATCTAAAAAAAATTGTTTAAGCCTTAAAAGCCTTAGGGTACCAGAAAAACCACGTTTTGCTTCAATGCATGTATACGTTTGCTTGCAGAGAACCATGATAAAACAGTCAAAAAAAGTCTCTGCAGCATAAAAATATATTTCATTCAAATAAAACTCTGTGCGGAAATAAAAAAGAAATCGTAAGTTCAGGGAGAAAAAAGGGACAATGTACAATTTTAAAGAAGAATTTTTTTCCTCCATTTTTAAATAATGATGGGTATCACATCATTACAGTGTTTAGATCCAATGGATACAATTTTTTAAACATGTAACATTTTTCTCTATTTGAAAACCTCAGTATTTATATTTTTGCCAGAAGTAATATTCCTTGCCACTATTAAAGCTTACAAAGAAAAACTGTGAATGTCAACCTCAAAATGTGTGAAGAGAATTCAGTTTTTCAAAATGCTTTCAGGGAGGTATACAAGCAAACATCTATTGAAGTTGCTGGCCTGTGTCACTCACTCAGTCGCCAGTCCCCACGACCTGGGGACCTGCCTCGGTGTCGGTAGCTATTTAGCTGCTGTATTGTTGGAATTTCTTCCCTGGCAGCCTCGTCCCACTCCCGGTGCTTGCGAAGGATAGAATAAAGCTGAGCCCAGACTCCCAGACTCTTGGTCCAGCCCTTGTAGCTCACGTAGAAAGGCCTAAATTTAACTCTTATGCCTGCCAACTACTGCACATGCTCCATGGTTGCTGCCTAAGCCCCTCTAGGTCTTAATTTTCTCATCTACACAGTAGGGTCAAGGCCACACACCTCGTGCATCTGTACAGGATTTTTATGAGGCTCAAATACCATCATCCTTCCTCCTAGTTTTAACTCACTTTTCAAGTATTACCTTGCAGCCTACCTGCCTATCCTGGGCTCACAAACCCTCCCCCCCCAAAAAAAAGAATAGTAAGAACTCCCCCGGAAATCAACCTCCCTAACCATCACCACCCCTGTACCATTCATTCCCAATGAGCAAAATATGGCTGAAAATTCCTTGACAAAGCCCACAGCTCTCTAAGCCATCACCAATTGATCGTCAAGGCTACTGTCCCTCTGATGTATTTGATTAGTGAGTGTTGGTGTATTAATTATTGAGCTTTGAATGACACCTTCCTCTGGGGAATTCAGCGGTCCCAGGCTAGAGCTTTCTCTTCTACAGACAGACCCACACTTCCTCCAGCCTTAGCCAGGAGGGAAGCATGAGGGTAGGGGAGGAAGTAAACGACAGGATCAATGCCCCACCCTCCCCACTCCAGAAGGGAAGCTGGGAAATTTCTCCACATAATTGCAGACACTCCATAGAGCCTCTGTACCTTCCATTTGTGTGATGTCCCCTACAGAGAGCCTACCAGCGCCGTTTTCGAGCGGCTTTCATTTGGTTTGCTTCAAGGATTCGACTAGAACAGAATCTCCTGCTCTGCCTGCTGTTTCTGTTGTGCAGGAGGCTTCTGTTATTAATGAAAAGACCCTCTGGTCCTGGGAAGCCCTGGGAAGGCAGATGAGACAAGCACAGTGAGTCAGTCCATAAGCCAGGGGAAGTTCTCAGCGATTGTTCCAATTCTCCAGAGGAGGAAGAAGACACGCCAACCTGTGTCCCAAGGAGACCAAGTCACTGCAAATCTGGGACTGGTCCGCTGGTGCACAGCGCCACCCACAGGTAAGAGTCAAGAAAGGCTTTGGCTTCAACCCCAAACCTGCACCAGTTCTCTGTCCTGTGTAAGGAAGGAGCAGGGCAGCGCTGCCCCTTCCCAACTGGTCTCGCTGTTTGCAAACGCGCCCACACAGAGTCCAAAAGGACTTACCCACTGGGCTTTACTGCAATGTGAGCCTTAGTTTTAATCAATACAGAAGCCGCAGGAGAGAGAGCAGTACAGAGCCCTCCAGGACCAGCTGGGAAGCTGCCAATCCTTGTAACATCAAAGCCTTGAACACAGAGCAACAGGGCTATGGTTTCCCATACTTTTTTGGTCCTATCACCCTGTAACATTACACCCACTGACAGCTCACACAACTGTATTTTTGCAAGACATGAGTTTTAGAAGGAAAACTAATGGGCTGTTTTTCAGTGTCTGGCCATCTCGATCCCAGGAAGCTCTTCTTTCTATTTAGCTGACTTCCTTTTTGCTCATTTTCTCTGGCTCTGCCGTGTGATGAGTGGAATCAAAATCCCAAGAAATAATTTAAGAGAAAATGTACAAAGATTATATTAACAGGAGTTGTTGTATTTGGCGGGAAAAAATAGGGGACAACTGATCTACCCGGGGTAGACAGAGGAATAATAAAGTCATTCTTATATATCCACTGGGTGGAATATTATCTTCCCCCTAAAAATAATGGCTCTAAAGTATGTATCATAAGTTGAAAATGTTTACGACCTAATATAAGTGAAACATGAGGACACCAAACGGCCCAGGTGTTAGGATTCTGACGGTATGAAAACAATCTACGTTTGAAAGGGAATATTCCCAAATGTGAGCATGTTTGTGTTTCAGTGGTGGAATTTGGGGTATTTTTCTGTTTTCCTTTATTTCTAAAATATCTGGTAATTTATGACAACAAAAAAATACTGATGGAAAACTGTGTTGGGGGCAGTGGGGACAGGGTTGCTGATGATTCATTTTGGCCTCTGAAGTTGCTAATATTGTGACTATTCTAATCAAGTTACTTGGATAGCGTCATCTCTGGAGGGCATTCTGTGAAAATATGAGCATGGCGGTCTCCCCTTCAGCCCCATTGCTGTAAGCAGTAGTCCATCATCCGTGGCACAGTAGCCAGGTGACAAGAGGCGTTTGTCTCCAGGCTCCCTTGTCAGTTGTCTCCCTGTGCCTTCTCTTTCTCTGCATGAAAGCCACTCCCAACACGATGGACCCTGTCCCAGCTCTGGGTCCCAAATCCTAACGGCCTCTAAAAATCCAGCTCTGATCCCTCCTCACTGGAGACATCTTTCCCTTCCCCTTCCAGCCAACTAGAGAAAATCTCACTGTGATAAGTCGGTGCCCAAACGCTTAGCCCTGATTTTGGCAGACGGAGAATAATAATTTCCTTCTCCTCCTCCACCCCCTTTCTTTTGAAACTAACAAACACTTGATTAAACAAAAAGAAAATAATTTCTCTGCAAATGCCAGCCTACAAACGTTTCTTTGGCTGATTTCTTTTTCTTTTCTTTTTTTTTTCTTTTTCTTTTTTTTTTTTTTTTGCCAGTTCCACCCTAGTTTGTGCCTGGAACAGCCTCAGTTTATTCTCCCTATCTGCACCCCCACCCACCCCACGCCCCCAGTTTCTATGACTTGGAAACCAGCACCTGGTTGAATTGATTCAACAGTCATTAAGCAAAATGCAAAAGTTAAACCAGAGCCCTGCTGGATAACACGGCTGTTTCTACAGTTAGCTGGAGAGCAGCCTTTATTAAATTATGCAGCCAATGTTCCTTTTATTTCCTCAATGAGAATGCGGCACATAAATTGTTATGTGGATTAACTTAATCAGTTAATTTCAACACTCTAGAGCCTCCAGCCAATTTCAGTGCGTTATATAGAGTGCAGTGAGCATCTGAGCTTTTGACAGGACAGTGGCTTGTGTTTTGAGCCCTGAACGTTCCGTGGGACAGGGAACAGACTGTTTGGGGCAGGTGTACCTGCTCAGCTCTTTAAGGGCTTTCTCTAACTCATGCTGGGCACTTACTATGTCCCCGTTGCAGAGTTCCAAATGTGTCTCCTAATTACAAGAGCTACCTGTGTTCTAGGGGGAAACAATTCATTAGTCAAATAGCTTCCTGGTCAGACTCACAGAATAACGGGAAATGAGTACAAGGAGGGGCACTGACACCAGGGACTTTTGATAGCAGCCACTGTTCTGGAAAGGTTTTCCTTTGAACATCATGTAAGTAGCTGGGCCCGGCAATCTGACCCATGAGAAAAATTCCCCCGAGGCCAATAGTGAAGAGTCACCTGCGTCTGACAGACATTTCTTTAGGGCCAACTATGCTCTGAGCGCAGCAGCGCATGTGGGGTAACACCCAGCGCCTGTCTGCTCTCAGAGGGCAAGCCGTCTCTTGACACACCTGTCAGTGTCTGAGTATAGGAACCCCACAATTCAATAATACTGTGAACAAGACTAAGGAAATTTCCATGGAGGCTGGTGGTCTGGCTCCCCTACCTACCGGCTCTGTGGCCCTGGGAAATTTCCTCAGCCCCTCTGGTTCTCAGTGCCCTCTCCTGTTAAATGGGGATAATAACAGTGTCCACGAGGACACGCATGAGGAGTAAATGAATTAAGGTTTTCAAGGCGCTGAAACTAGTGTCTGCCTCAGGTTTAACTTTTGTCTTCTACTTACTGATTGGTACTGGCCTCCCAATTATTACCAAGTCTGGGAGGCGGAGAGGTGGGGGATGAAGTGCAGATATTCCAGGAGAAAACTGCTGAGGAACTGCCCTCCTAAAAAACAAAAATCAATCAAACAATACTTGTGCAGCCTGGCATTTGCAAAAAAAAAATGATTTTCCTTTTACTTTATCCACGTTTGTAGCTCAATATGAAAGTAAACATTTATCATACAATTGCTAGTTCAATTTAATAAATAAGGTACAAATATTAAATATCACTATTCCCAGGCTCCAAGAGAAGGACCTTCGTTATTAAGGTGGCTCCCACTTCTAGGAAGTCTCATGTCACGACATCAAATCTTTACACCAATATCAAAAGTTCCCGTAGGTAAGGCACTTGGGAGAAGGAGCGAGCTACTGGGGGTCAAGTTCAGTCGTCATGTCTCTTCCCAGTGCTGTACACTTTTCCTTAATACTCGGCACAGTCATTATTCCATAGCTACCGGTGGGATTTTTAGTGTTACCTCCTTTGCTTCAATAGACGACAAGTTCCATGAGAGTGGGAACAACGTCTGTCTTTTGAACTTTCACATCTGTTGTCTAACACAGTAATTGCCCCATAGTAGGCATTCAGAGGATATTTCTTGGAGGGAGGGAGGGAGGGAGGGAGGGAGGGAGGGAGGGAGGGAGGGAGGGAGGGAAATATGAACACATCTCAGGACCAAAGTTGGTAGTTTTTACCTTTTAAATGGAGGGGTCCATACATGCAGTCTAGCGCAATAGGTCAAATGTCTCAGTGCTTAAGGCGGGATATACTGATATGTTTTGATCAACTGTGACGTGGCTCATAAGAAACTCCAAAGTTTAGTAAGCTCCAAAGTTTGTGACGGATGCACAATTTTGCCCAAATTACATCAGATCAAGGTTTTCCTTATAAGAACATCGCCCATCCTCACTTATATTTAAAAATGCTTCCTCAAAAAGGAAAGGGAGAAATGACATTACAGCAAGAGTCGCCGAAATGAAGTATCAACCCAGGGTCTCCTGTTTTTGTGATGAAACAGAGACCTTCATTCCCCACCAAATATCCATGTGCTTCTCCACACTTCTGAGCCTTCCTGCTGTAGGTTGGAGCCAGGGGACTGCTTCTAGCCAACAGACTGTGAGCAGAAGTGCCATGTGTCACCCCAAAACCATGGCATGTAAGAGCTGGTGTGTGACGCTCCAGATGACAGAGCTACCACATGGCGGAAGCTCCCTCAGCCTGAGTCACCAGATTGCCAGAAACAGAGGGTCCCCATCAACCCCGGCTGGCCACCTGGAGCTAGAGAAAAATTAACTTTTATGGCATTAACCCATCCCAATTTTGTAGTTGCTTACCTCAGCAGAGGCTTGCTTACCCTGACTGACGCGTGCTATAGTCTGGGGGTACCCCTGGGAGAGGTTCATGCACATGCTGACGTCATTCGGTGACCATAAGACACAAAGAAAGTTGGGAAACACTGGTGCGCCGGAAATTGCTCTGCTAAGAATCGTGGGTTTTAGGAAAGCATTCTTTGAAACAAATTCTTTGAAAGCAGAATTTGTAATTCTGAAATATATTCTATTCACAGAAAATAAAATAACAGACAGTGTACCAACCACACAAATTCGAAAAAGTTTAACATTTTGCCATATGAGTTTCAAAGCTGAGTGTTTTCACCACATCCACTCAAAAAGACAATCTTCATTCTTTTGTATGAGGCGGTCTGTGCTGTGCTGTAGTACCCACTGCACTTCAAGCGTT
Source organism: Rhinolophus sinicus (assembly GCF_057876585.1). Taxonomy (NCBI): domain Eukaryota; kingdom Metazoa; phylum Chordata; class Mammalia; order Chiroptera; family Rhinolophidae; genus Rhinolophus; species Rhinolophus sinicus. The sequence continues at coordinate 5,058,926 of NC_142513.1, read as the reverse complement.
TAGAAAAAAAACAAAACAACTCTTACAAAATGGAAAGGATATTTCTTTAAAGAACGTGGTGCTCCAAATTTGTTGAAACTGATACAATATTTGGTTCAATATCCATCCCAATGCCTGTACCAAAGTCTGGTGGAACTTTCCTGTAGAAAGTTTCACTAGATCTTCTCCCTTGAAAGCAAAGGAGGAGTTTTCAAAAACCAAAATACTGATCAAAATGTCAGCACTACAATGCAAAATATAAGATTGCTATCAATATCACTAATATTGGGAGGTTTTCATTTCTTGCAGTAAATAATTTTGTACCAAGTATATATCCAGTGATTTGACCCTGAGCAAATTACTTCACCTTTTGAGCCTCAGTTTCCTCATGTAAATATTGGAATAACAAATAGAAAGAATAATAATATGTACTTCACAGGGTTATTGTGAAGATTAGATGAATTAATGAAAGCACTTAGCACAATGCCTGACATTCACATGTTGAACAAGTATTTATTGAGCACCTACTATATTCCAAATGCTGCTTTAGGCACAGGGAATACAAATAAAAATCCCTGCCTCCATTGACCTTACATTCTACTTGGGGAAGATAAACTATTGAAATAATGAATAGGCAAATTACAGAGCAAATTAGAGGGCAATTAATGCTATAGAGAAAAAAATAGAACAAGACAAGAGGAATCCAGGCTGCCTGGAACACTGGGATTAGAATTTTAACAAGATGGGATTTCAGGGAAGATCTCGCCGAGGTGACATTTTAGTGCAGAGCTGAAGGTGATGATGGAGTGAGCTATGGCACAGTCTGGGGGAAAGAGTGTTTCAGGCAGTTAAAAACAGCCTGTGCAAAGGTCCTGAGGCAGGAGAATCCCTGGCATGTTCAAGGAACCATGAGGGGATCAGAAGTGGTCAATCTTAATGTATTTTTTTAGGTAAAATCATCAGGATTTGATGACGCAGAATAAGAGAGGAAGGAGAGTTGGGAGTGATTTTTATCTTGAGCAAGTAGAAGAGTGGTGGTGTCCTTTACTGGGTCAAAAAGTCAGCCAGCCTGTTCTTTTTTATTAGTTTATAATGAACAATTCCAGGCCTTGATCTGGACTCTCATCTAATGCCACAGCCGGCGTGCACTGGTCCTCTGCACCATGCTCCCTTGGTCCGCCCAGGACAGCCCAGACACCAGGCCTGAGCTAACAGCTTACTCAACAGCAAGAACCGAGAACACTTCCCAGTCAGCACTAACTTCTGGACTCGGCAAGACTGAAGTGAGTGGCCCAGGGCCCGGTAACAAGCCAGGACGGGAGCTTTCGTCTTATGCAAACTCATCCTGCTCCCTCAACCTTCTTGAGCTCCTGGACCACTCTGAGACTCTGAAAAAAATTACAGATCCCACTCCATGGAAACGCAGCTAGGCGTACACAGCTACGTAGACAGTTACTGGCCCTGTGTACACCCTCCCCTCAAAGTGCATCTGGGAGCCCACTTGAGGAACTCTGGGCTGTGAATCCTTGCCCTACAAGCAAAGTTGAAAATAACTAAATTGTTACTGAGATACTTCTATTTATTTTGAATAGGTGACAGACATACATGGGGAAAATACTAAAATAAAAGTACAAAAGGGTATGATCTGCCTTCCTTTTTCTGTCTTTTAGCATCTCAGTTCCCCTGACCAGGTGCATCCACTCCTAACAGATTCTTCTACAGACAACCAGACATTGTGTGTGTGTGTGTGTCCCTTTCTGTTCACACAGAAAGTAGCATACTGCACACATTATTCTGTTTGTTTTTCTCGCTAATACCCATCTTGGAGGTCACCCCTTACCTGAATCTAGAGGTGTCTTACACTCTGCAGTGTTCCCCTAAGCTCTGGCCATCGTACAGCTGGCTCTTATGGATAAAGACTTCGAGATTCTTTCATCTTTTGCCACAAAGAAAATACTGTCATCAGTAGCCTTGAACATCCCCGTTTCTGCTCCTTCGGGAGCACATCTGGAGCAAAAGCTCCCAGAAGTGAGACTGAGAGTCCAAGGACACATACGTTTTACATTTAATAGATTTTCCAAATTGCCCTCCAAAGGGATTCTGCCAATTTACACTCTCACCAACAAAATCACCCAGTGTTTTAATAGCACTGCCGAATTTCTCCCGGAGAGAGTTAGTTCCGAAAGAGAATGCCCCACCACACCATCCACTAAGAGCCTCTGGAATTACATCATTCTCTAATGGGGATAATGACCTCCAGCCTACACGTCATGATGCTCCCCCAGTTCTTGCCCAGGGTTACTCTCCGGGGACCCTGGCCCTGACTGGCATCCCAAGGCAACACACACTCCACTACTTTCCATAGCATCTTCTTGACCCACGGGCAAACGTCCACTGCCACCCCCCACAGCTCAGCACAGGCAGGCAACTTCTGCTGCTGCCTTGTCTTCCTGCCCTGCCATTGGGAGCTGCTCGAGGCAGCCCCTGCCTTCAGGCTCCTCCAGGCTCCTCCAGGCCACAGGGGGCACCGGTCCCTATGGCCAAATGCCCACATGTCAGTCTCTCCCAAGCCCTCGCTCATGCTCTGCTCCGACAGCATCCCAGAGGTGGCGGGAGAAAGGTGCTCTACAGGCCTGAAAGCCCCGCGAGCGCCCAGCCAGAGACGAGAGGCCGGTCACCTTCCTGGCACACACCACAGAGCAGCCGCTGGGTCAAATGATAGTTCTGGTTTTAATTTTTTGAGGACCCTCTGTACTGTTTTCCACAGTGGCTGCACCAATTTACATTCCCACCCACAGTGCACCAGGGTTCCTTTTTCTCCACACCCTCGCCGACACTTGTTATCTCGTCTTTTTGATGACAGCCATTCTCTCAGGTGTGAGGTGATACTCTCACCGTGGTCTTGACGTGCACGTCCCTCATGATTAGTGATGCTGAGTACAGTAAGCTCGTGGTGACTTCTTACACAGCCATGGAAAACTAACATGTGTGCCTTTGAGAAGCACGAGAGAGTTCCAGGTGGTCCTGTGAGCCCCTGAGAGCCTGCTCTGCTCAGGAGGAACCACTGCCTATTCATTAGGGTGAGCCTAGGAGAAAGACAGCCTCCCTTGAATTACTGAGCTCAACAGGTCGTGAAGCCATGTGTTGGAAGGCGGCCACCACCAATAGGAGGACAGCCATGGAGCCACACAGCTGCGCAGATGGCACAAGGAAAATTATAAGCTCCGATGCACTGCAGGGGCTACAGGGTCCATACCCTCCACTGTTTTCCTGGTGCCTTCAATTGATTCTAAGGCAAAATTCCTTACCACACCCACAAGCCCTTGCAAGGTCTCTGCCCTGCTGACCTCCCGGACCTCATTCCTCTCCACTCTCCCCTTAACATACACGTTCTTGGCCATCATCTTTCTCCTGGTACCTGGGACACACCAGTCCTTTCCCTCCTCTGGGCCTTTGCAACGTGTGTTCCCTCTGCCTGAAATGCTCTTCTCTTGGCTCTTGCTGGGTGGCTCCTTCCTTCAGGTCCAGCTGAAATGTCATTTCTTCTTTTATTAAAGGGCCTCCAAGACGCCGTCTCTACATGCTCGATCCACAGTAGGTCCCTCTATGTTGTACTCTGTCCCTACACCCTGTTTGTTTCCACTGAAGCACACAGGAGCGCTTGCATTTGGATGATGTATTTGGTTGTTTACTAATTCACCGTCTGTGTTCACCACTAGAATGTATGCACCAGTGGTGGTCGGAATCCTGTCTGCCTGTTTAATCTCTGCTTCCCCAGCATCTAGCCAAGTGCCAGGCCCAAGGGGGCACTCAGGAAGTGTGAATGGATGAACGACTGCCTTCTGCCTGGCAGAAGTGCTTCTCTGCCATCCCTTCCCCCTCCTGTCATACGACCAGCAAGGCACAGAGACTTCAGAGTTGTGTTACTGAATTCCACACACGCTCTACCTAAGTCTTGATGATCACGCATCAAGATAGGAATATTTATTCGCCCCATTTTACAGATGCAAAAAGTGAGGCACAGATTAAGAGGAATACAGTTTCTTTAAAGAGCAGAGCCAAGATACGAACCCACTTCCGTCTGGCTCCAAAATCCATGTTCCTCCCACTAGTGTCTGCTGTCCTCAGTCTTCAGGACAAGGCTTCTTGAGATATGTTAACAATCTGAGTACTTGCAGCATCCAGTCCAGGCCCCACCCAGGCGGAGGAGGAGAGGGTCAGAGGAGTCTGGCTGAAAGGCATTTGAGGCAGGTTACAAAGCAACAGGCAGAGGATGAGCCGCCATTGGAGAAAATGCTCCCTCCTGACTGAGGGCTCCATGCAGACAGGGCCTGGTCTTACTCGCCATTATGTTTTCAGAGCTAAGACTAGTGCCCAGCATGGGATGGGCACTCGATAAATATTGTTGAAAGAATATAAATGTTCATATAAAAGCATCAGGAGTTCGTAGGTAGGTGCACAGCAAGGGTCTCCACTGGGGGAGGATCCCAACACAGATGCGCACGCTTGCTGAGCTGCTTTCAGTTGTGTTAGGGTTTCTCCACTTTGGCGTTATGGACGCTCAGGGCTGGATCCCTCTCTGCTGTGCAGGCCGCCCTGTGCCCTGAAGGATATTAGCAGCAGCAGCCCCGGTCTCTGCTCTTTAGATGCCACTAAAACCCTCCCACCCGTGTCTCCAGGCATCTCCAAATGTCTACTGGGGGAGCAAAATCACCTTCCTCATGAGCTGAGAACCACTGAGTTATACGCAGCCGAGTCCAATCCTTACTGAAACACGGGTTTTTCAGAGATTTTTGCTGGAACAAAGAAATAAGCTACCAGGATGCTCTGCCTGCCTTCTTTTAAGGTATAAAGTTAAGAAACTCTGCTTCGAGGGAAATAAGGCAAAGGAGTCCCCAAGAGGCGATTCTGACTCTAGAATCGCTGGGGATGGCAGGAGGCCTTGGAGCCCAAGTCACGTCAGTTCCTGAAGATCTTGCCAAGTTTAATGTTCCCAGCGGATGACCAGGTTACATGTGGATTTAATCTAAAAGGAGGCTTCACTGCCTTCTCTTACCTTAGGATGAAGAAATTTTTCAGTCTAAATCAGTATTTTTAACAATTAGAATAGATTCTGGAATAGGAGGGAGCCATCCCACAAACCACAAAAAGAAGGTGGGGGAAAGGATACTGCCAGCATAAGAAGCGCTACTGAATTAAAGACAGATAAAGACCAAGGTTTCTTCTACTTTGTATGCATGATATTGTTTAGAAACAAGCAGTGCAGAAAACATGCATCAATTAGAGAATTTTCTAAGTGGTACAGTAAAACCTCTTCACACTCAGACTCTCATTCCCCCAAGAGAGTTCCTTCTCTGAGTTTTAAAACACACTTGCCTGGCAGAACTCATGCTACCTTCCTAATGAACTAAGGAACAACGCAGAATTTAGTGGAGGCATTGAGTCCAAAACATCACCTCACACCTGCCCTCCCTCACCTCTTTCAAATGTAAAGAAGAATGAACGTGTTTTCATCTTAAATGTCAGGCCTCCTCTGTGGGGGCTGCTCACTCTGTTCCTTGGCAGAACACCAGAGGGAAGACCAATCACAGGAGAATTTTCTATTCCACATTGTGAAGGAAAGTTCAGGTTGGAGTTTATGGACAAGGGGACATGAAGGGGTTAGAGAGCCCTACAGTGATTTTTATAATAGGCTTCTAATGCATGAAACATTTTCTTCTGACACAATCTCAAGGAAAAGCCCAATAAAAAGCAGATACAAAAGGAGCCTTTTTACAGGAAAATAGGAAGTCTAGAAATCCACCCCGGCCAACACTTGGCTCGGCAGCTGCCCCAAAATCTCATCACGTTCTGCAAAAACAATTTGGAGCTCCCTGCTCTGGGAAATAAGGGTTTTTTCTTTGGCATTGGGTTGTTCTGTGGACCTCCAACTAACTGCTTGCCTCATGAGCTGCTTACGCTGGCCACCTGCTCTCAGCTACTTCTTACCTTCTCCACCCTGCTCGGTGGCCTGGGACCGTCTTGTCCAACCATCCTCCCTTTGGTTTGGCCAGTAGAAGGCACCGATAGGAGATCAAAGGGCAGGGCAGGAAGAAAGAGTGGTCAGGGCATATCTTCCCCGGGCTGGTTTAGATTTGGGGTTGAGAAATGTGGTCTCTGATATTCATATATATATATATATATATATATATATATATATATATATATATATATGCATTAAGTGCAAGCCTTCCCTGAAGAACACCCACATTTTTTTACCTGGAAGTGGAATCTAGTTTGTTGGTTGCCTGAGAGACAAAATGCACTGCTTTGTACTGTTTAAATGTTAAGAGGTCTTAGATGTTTTTCTGCAAAAAAAGCCTATTTACCCCGCACTGAGTTCGCCAGGCCTCCCCGTTTCACAGGTTAGAAAGTTCCCTTTCATTAGAAAGTTCTTTAGAAAATGAAAACAACGGATTTCATTTATATAAATTTTGTGCTGTGCTTTCTACCGAATTCCAGATTAATTCCAGCCCCAAGTTTAACAGATCAGACCCACAAGGTCACTGTGACATTGTATTTTATATTAGGCCTGACTACTATTGACTTGGCAACAGCTTCATGCTAGGCATGCTCTATTCACTGCCTCCAATCCTCCCACATCCCCCACGGTAGGTAGAATGATTCCCAACGGAGAAATGGAGGCTCAGAAATAAGGGAAGACACTTAGGAGAGTTAGGATTTCAACCTAAGTCTTTGTGGTCCCAAGGCCTGCAGTCTTTCCACAAGGGCATATGGCCTCCTACATTTTACCCTCGCGTTAGCTGAGGTTTCGGTCTGGCTTTGTCCACCATTTGAGGTTGACATCATTCTCCTGCCCCTAATTGCTCAGAGGTACAGAGGACTATGAGCAAGCTTCATTTCTCCCACCTGGGTCCACAGAGAAAAATGTCATTGTTTATGTAGCACAGGTATCATTTAGAGTGCTGGGCACAAAGTAGCGTGGGCCCTTCATGGGAGACGATGCCAGGCACCTCTATCTCGGTACAACACATCTCCACGCCTTACAGTGCATCTCCACTAGGATGAAGGCTGTTCCCTGCAGAAAGAAGCTGAGAGGTCGGGGTAACTGAAGTGACCCCAGGTGGGGTGTGCCCACTCCAGCACCTGCTCCTTTGGGGAACTCATGTGACGAGGAACCCGGGCAATTCAGGAAAATGAAGCTTGTTGACAAAGAGGGGTCAAAGTAGAAAAGGCCAGGAAGGGTACTTCTTTTTTCAATTTGATGTAATTCATATACCATAAAATGTACTCTTTTAATTTGTACAATTCAATAGATTTTGGAATATCCTCAAATTGTGCGACCATCAGGACTATCTAATTCTGGAACATTCTTATCACCCTCCCCCCAAAAATCCCATGCTCATTAGCAGCCACTCCTCATCCTTACCTTCCCCCCAGCTCCTGGAAATCATTGATCTGCTTTCTGTCTGTATAGAGTTGCCTAATCAGGGCATTTCATATAAGTGGAATCATATTATATTTGGCCTTTTGTATCTGGCTACTTTCACTAGCCATGTTTTCAAGATCCATCCATGCTGTAACGTGTGTCAGCGCTCCATTCCTTTTGTTTGGATTAATAGATGTATGCATATAGCACATTTTTTATCCATCCATCAATTGATGGACATTTGGGTTGTTTCCATCTCTTACTATCATGAATAATCCTGCTAGGAATGTTTCATGTACAAGTTGTTATGTGGACATATTTTTTTCAGTTCTTTTGAGAACATATCTAGGTGTACAATTGCTGGATCATATGGTAATACTGTGTTTAACTTTTGGAGGAACTGCCAAACCGTTTTCAACAGTGACTGCACCATTTTACATTCCCACCAGCAATGAATGAGGGGTCCAGTCTGTTCACATCCTTGCCAATGCCTGTTATTGCACATCTTTCTTATTGTAGCCATCCCGATATGTGTGAAGTGGTAACTAATTGTGGTTTTGATTTGCAGTCCCCTAAAGACTAATGCTGCTAAGCATTTTTTCATATGCTTATTGGCCATTATTAGTGTATCTTCTTCGGAGAACCATCTCTTCAAATTCTTTCCCATTTTAAAAATTAGGTGATTTGTCCTTTCATTGTTGAGCTAAGAGTACTTTATATATTCTGGATACAAAACCCTTATCGTATAAACAATTTGCAAATATTTTCTCCCATTTTTCAGGCTGTCCTCTCACTTTCCTGATGATGTCCTTTGAAGAACAGAGGCTGTTAGTTTTAATAAAGTTGACTGAGAAACTGTGTAGAATACGCCCCAGAATTTGCCTTCTGAAGGAGAGTCAAGTCAGGTTGCTCTTGGGGCATCACATTTGGAGAAAGACTGGCATTCAAGCAGAGATACCATGCAGTGAACTGTCCACCACCGCGGTGCTGAAATCAGCTGGACCGAGACGTGGTGTGAGGCACACCGCCTCCACCATGCAGTATGTCCAGAGGGAGACCTCAGAGGAGTCTTGAAAGTAAAGAAAAACTTTACCAAGTGGACAAAAGAGGAGAATTCCAGGCAGTGCAAAGAGCATATCAAAACTGTAGGAGCAGAACACAGGAGGGCCCATTTGATGAATTGCAAGTCGCTGGATCCAAATGAAAGATGGTAATGGCTTGGATTAAAGTAGTAGCAACACTGGTGGAAAAAAGTGAACCGACTGAGGATGTTTGGAGATGGAGTCAACTAGACTTGGAAATGGATTTGGTGTTAGGGGTGAGAAGAAAGGAGGAATCAAAAGAATCTTCTAAATCTTTGACTTGAGAAACCAGGCAGTTGGAAGTGGTATTTACAGAGATGGAGGAGAGTATAAGAATAGTTTAAAACTGGAATGTAAATCAGAAGGTTTGTACTGAAAACTGAGGGTGAGAGAGGAGAGGTAGCAAAATATAGTGGTTAAATTTTGTAAGTGTATTTGTTTTCTGATTTGCTGACTAATGTTGCTTTGAATGACTAATGTTGAATCTCCTCCCCCTGAGGTATGGAAAAACTACCTTCATTTGTTATTAATAAACTAATTCTTACTATGGGCAAAAAGTCGTGGTTAAGATATGGGTTCTGGGGTACATGACCTGGGTTCAAACCCAAATTCTACCTCCTATGAACCCTGAGCTCAGTTCCTCCCTGGGAAGAGATAGATCATTCTAGTCTCTATCTCACAGACTTGTAATGAATAGCAAATAAGTAAATAGTTTGTACATCTGGGGAATGACTGTTAATGGGTATGAGGTTTCTTTTAAGGATGAAAATGTTCTGAAATTAGACAGTGTTTATTCTTGTGCAATTTTCTGAATATACTAAAACCACTGAACTGTATACTTTAAAAGGGTGAATTTTATGGTATATGAGTTGTATCTCAAAAAAATACTTTGAACAGCACTTAAAACCATGCTTGGCTAAGTGCTAAGGAAGTGTTCATTAAATGTATTCAAATAAATTGCAAAAACAATAAATTATTATTTTAGGTTTAAAAACCTTATTCTTCAAATCTTTCAGCCAACCACCACAGATTTTTCAAAGTAAAATTAGGTTTGAAAAATATCTTAGGTTTGAAAAATTAGGTTTGAAAACAAACAGGTTTGTTTAAATATTTTTCTTTCCATGCCTGTTAATTTTATTTTTGCCATTTTCCTTCGTATTTAATTTAGTTGGCCTCTCCAGAAGAGAAGTGTCAACAAGTTTTGGAACCCCCTTATGATGAAATGTTTGCAGCTCATTTAAGGTGAGGAAGTAAAACAAGCAAATTTTGAAATTGCTGAATTGACTAAGGATTTTATTTAACATCATCTAATGCTTGAAGCAGTGAATGATTTACTTTGAAAAAGTAGAAAAGTGTGTTTATAATTTTACTTTGGTAAAGCCTGTGAAAAGTGTGATATTTAAAAAACTTTAAAATGTTAATAAACATGTTTTTCATTTCGAGGATCACACTTGTTTTTAAAAGTTAAAATTGTATTCTGATCGTGTATCTTCATATGTCTATTGTGTGATACCATAAAAAAAAAATCTCTTGATAACCATCATATTGGCTGTATAGTGGCCTTTCGTTTAGTCTCCTTCACCCCTGTGGAACCTTCATCCCCCGCTTGCTTCCTTTTCCCATATTTTTCCTACACCCTCCCTCCCTCCCAGGAGACTCCCTTCCAACTCCAAATTTCCCTCTTTCTGTTACATAAAGAAATACCACTCCCTTGAAGCCCTTTGCTCCAACTCAGTACCACGCTCATTCTTGCATGTCCAAACCAAGAATCAAAAGGCCTTCCATTTAGCAAGATTCCATCCTAGTTAAAGGGAAATTGTGGTTTATGTTTTCCTTTTTCTTACACAAGTTACTGTGATAGAGACAATACATCTTTTTTTTTTAATAATTCAGAGGATAGAGTGGAGAAGGAAAAACTGGGTCAGCAAGCCAGAGACTGAGGACGCATAGATGGATCTAAAGACCTAACTTTTTTCTTCTCATCCCTCTGTTTTTCACCCTCAATGACAAATTTCAGTCACATTCTGGCCTCAGGCCTTTGCATTTACTGTTCCCTCTATGTAGAATCCTTTTCCTGCAGGCAGCCACCTGGCTCACTCCCAAACTCCATTCAGGTCTCTGACCAAATGTCGCCACTTCGTGACATTCCCAGTGGCCCCTGACTACCAAATGTTAGATTGCACTCTTATCCCTGACACTCCTTCTCCCTCTTGCCTGTTTTCTTTTCTCTCCAGAGCTTGTATTGTGATCTGACATCCTATTTAGCATTTACTTGTTTAGGGTTTCTCTCCCACTAAAATGTCATCTCCTTCAGGACAGTATTTTGTCTTTCTTATTCACTGTGGAATCCCCAGCAGCTAGAACAGTGCCTGGCACATAGAAGACACCCAGTAAAGATTTGTTGGATAAATGAATGAGTGAATGAACAAATAAGTGAATGACCCAGGAAGCTAATTTTCAGCAGGTGTTCTAGACAAGGGTGATATTTTGCATAGACGGTAGATATTACGATACATTGTGTGGTATTCAGGTTCATCTGTATCATTTCCCTGGGTACCATGGAGACCTCTAAGAATCCATTGTTCTGAAATAAAACTACAGGGGAAAATTAGTCACTGAATTCAAAAGTATTCATGCTTCTGTATAATCATTCAATGTGGAAAGAAAAGGCATGGAAAGGTATTAGTCCTATTGTCTGCACCTGTTTTCGAAGGTTTTAAAAACTGTATCTCCTCTGTGCTTATCTTGCCATTTCCTCCATCAGGCTGAGAGCTCCCCAAGGGAAAAGGCTAGGGTGATGGGGGCTTCAGGACAGGGCTGAGTGTCTGGGGATTAGGAGGTATGTTTCCGTGTTCTGGGAGCTGTTCTAGCAAATCATCAAACCCAAACGGGGTGGATATTGGAGGTCATGGGAACCCTGATTTATAGGCAGTTGGTCAGAAGTACAGATGGCAACTTGACACTTCTGATTGGCATCCTCAGTGTGGTCAGGGCTTTTGGCACAGAGCCCTTATCTTGTAGGATCAGACGCTAACCCTGGGTAGATAGTGTCAGAACTGAACTGTAGGGCCCCCAGCTGGGTTGGAGAATTGGTCCTTGTCAGATAAACCTTACACGTCTTGTCACAGAAGTTTCTGTGTGAGCAGTAGAGGAGAAACATGCGAGTTTTTTCTCTTCTCCCACCCCGGAACTACTGAAGCAGCAAGTCTGGGCATGGGGCCCAGCGGTCTGTATTCTAACAAGTCCAACAGGTGAGCCTGGGGTAAGTTCAAGTTTGAGAACATCGGTAGCTTCCCCTGGGAAGTCTCTGAAGTTTCTCGTCCTCTCCCATCTGGTCCAGTCTCCACGTCTTCCACCTCAGCAGAATCATTCCATCTGGGCCCATAGCACCAATTTCCAACTAACAAACCCCCAATGTTCACCTCCACAGCTCCAAATAACATGTATATATGATTATTCTTGGATTTAGATAACATATACTGTCTCTCTACCAAGAGGAGTTAGCTCCTAACTTCCCCTCTCCATCTCACGTTTTGATACAGCTCTACTTCTCTACCCCTCTGTGACTCTTTAGAACTTTAGGTGATAGGCTCAACCCTCTGTGTCTTGTTCCATCAACTTTCCACAGATTCTGAGCCTGTAGAATGCTTCTCTCCACTTTTCCTCCCTCCCATACACGCTACAAAGTTTATCCAAAACCCCTTTGCCTTTTTTTCATTTCGTTTTGTTTTGTTTTGTTTTGTTTTTAAAGCATGGAGCTCCAACCACCTGAGCCACCGGGCCGGCCCCCCATTTGCTTTTATGGTTCTAAACAATTCTTATTTACAATTCGTTCTGAACTCTGAACTTATAAGCGAAGTCTTTCGTGCTTGGCCCGAATCAATTCCAAATGGTAAAAAACCAATCATAAGCATTTACATTTATGAGATTCCGTGTGTAAAGAACACGGTACAGCTTTTAGTCCATAGTAAGCCCTCCATCAATCATAGTTATTATTTTGGGGAGAAGGTGAATATTGTTCACATAGCAGCCAGCTTTCAAAGTGGTCCCCAGGGATCCTCACCTCCTGGTATTCCCATTTTTGTGCCATCCACCCCCCCACTGAATAGGGCTGACAAATGAGTGATAAAGAAGATGTGAAATATCTCTATCTATCTATCTATCTATCTACCTATATATGTATATATGGAATATTTATTACTCAGCCATGAGAAAGAAGGAAATCCTGCCATTTGTAACAACATGAATGGACTTTGGAGGCATTATGCAAAGTGAGATAAATCAGAAAAAGATTAATACTGTATGATGTCACTTACATGCAGAACCTAAAAGAAACTGAACTTGCGAAAACAGAGAGTAGAATGGTAGTTTCCAGGGGCTGGGAGGTGGGGGAGATGTTGCTCAGAGGACAAACTTGTAACCAGTAGAGAAATGAGTTCTGGAGATCTAACACACCCTGTGGTGATTACAGCCAACAATACTGTATTATAAACTTCAAAGTTGCTAAGAGACTAAATCTTAACTGTTCTCAACACAGAAAATAAATGCCAAACACGTGACAGGATAAAGGTGTGTTAGCTAATGCTACTGGAGTAATCATACTGCAAAAGGTACACCTTAAACTTACACAATAGTATATGTCAATTATCTCAATTTTAAAAAGGAGTGTCCCCCGCCCCACCCAGGTTATCCTGACCCAGGTAGTCCCCGTCCACACTCAGAGAAAAGATGCTCTAAAGACTGGTGTCTCCTCTACCCCTGATCCATTAGCTGAAGTGATCGCAGCTTGTGAAATGGGAATAACGTTGAAAGCATTTGCGAGCACAGATGAGCCAGGCCGTATCAAGTCTGAAGGCCGAGGACGGCAAGCTGAGTTCCATTGTGTAAAATGCGTACAACCACATCCGTTCTCTGTCTCATAAAAGATCCACCAGCGACTATCTCGAAGAAAAATTCCCCTGAAAAGAATGAGTGGCCACTCCTACCTCCCTTAGGCTTTTGATTCTCTTTCCCAGTTTTGCAAATTTGAGGGAATTACATCTGGTTCACAATGTCAGGTGTTCAGGACCAAGATTGTTTTTAATGGCTCTTTAACGTCTCACAGACAATGCAGGCAACACAACGTGGAAACCTTGAAAATATGAAACATGAAAAAAGAGTCTCATCGCATCTTGTTACCGCTTAGCTCTTCTCAGGGATGCTGATTTGAAATATTCCTTTCCTCACCCTAGTCAACACCCACTGATTATCCACCACTGAAGTTATTAAAACGAGTTGATGTGCAGAAGTTAACGCTCTGCTGGGGCCCAGGCTCGCGGCACTGGGTAACAAGATTAGGACTTTGTACAGTATTGAAGCTTACATAGTCTATTTTTAAACAGGACCAGAGAGCATCTTGAAGAAAAAAACCATAGGTCCAGAAATTGAAACTCCATACCCAGGAGGACAGCCCACACAGAGGAGTGCCCTTCGAGAGTCATCACAATAAATCATTCTCTACACTAACAATCAATTAGTATGTATAAATTAACTAAATTAACTAAAATGTACATGTGCCAAGAATGCTGCAAGCAGCAAACCGAGATCTATTTCTAGTCCAAAGGCTTTACAGCATTGTTTGTGAACTGATGATTCCTGAGGCCCCATCTGGAACTCAGAAATATTTGGTTCAACCTGTAGAGGTTTGGGTTTGTTTTGTTTTTTTAATTCATTGCCAACATTTAAAAATCACAAGGTTTTGGATTTCCAGTCAAGATGGTTTAGGAGGTAAACGCTGTATTCACTTCCTCTCAGGACCACATCAATTACCACTAAACCACAGAACAACCGTTATTGGGAATCGCCTGAAGTCTAGCTGCACCGAAGCCTTACAACTATGGACATTCAGAAGAAGCCACCTCCAGGCTGGTAGGAGGGGCAGAGACACGGAACAGGCTGGTCCCACACCCACATGTGACCATTAAAAATCCTCAGGATACCTCAGCTGTGGAGGGCCCCCCTGGGAGGAATGAGGCGTCCCAGGGCCACACCAGGCTCCCCAGCCCAGGGTTTCAGTGCTGGGGAGAGAAGTTCCCATAATTTCTGGCTGTGAAAAACAGCAGCGATTGTGAGAAAAGGGCAGGTGAGTGAGACAAAGGCAGGTAGAGTCTCAGATGCTCCTCTTAAAGGGCCCGTACATGGACTTACTGACAGACTCACTCGCCATGAGATCCAGCGCTGGGGCAGCAAATCGAATTACACCAGGGCCAAACAGGGAGAAACTGAAGTATCTAGCTTCAGGGTGAGAGCTAGAGGGGCAGCTTTCTCCTGGATGGAGGAGCTGGGGGAAGCCATTGTTTCTTTGTTGAGCACGCCCCCTCCCTGCGTGCAGACACAGGTTGATGCCAGGTCTGAGTCTCCATCCAACTGGCTATCACCTTTCATCTGCCCCACCCTGGTCATTCCCTGAGACCCTGCCCACCCAACCTTTGGGCACACCCAAGTTGCTTCCAGTAGTTTTTCTGTCCAAACAGCCTGTTTTAGCTCATGCTGCAGACTTTTCTAAAATCTCTCAAAGGTTCACAAAACCCAAACAAGCAGCATCTGGGTTTAGTGTGTCCCACACCTCTGGCTGAGCAGCCCTAAGCCCAGCACTAGCAACAGCCAGCCTTGGTTCAAGGTTTGGTCTCCTGAGGCACCTCCAAGCCCAGTGTAGGCAGCATCCATCTGCAGATTGCTTTGAGGCTAATACCAGGTGGTCCCGGGCATGGCATAGGCTGTGGCTAAACTTGGCCTGCAGCGGGTCCCGTCCCAGGAGGCCAGAGGTCTGGCATGCTTGGCAGCCAGCTTCAGATAATGCTGGAGCATCAACTGGCCACCTTCAAGGATGACACACCCTAACAGCACACCGGGCAGGAATCAGAGCCCTGCTAAAATGAACCCTGCTCTGTAGGGTCAGCCCCTGCACCACAGCTCCTCCACTGTAGTCAAGGCCAGTCCTCACAACCAATCAGCCCTATTGTCAGGCCCTCCCATTGATGTGCAAACAGCAACCAAGGCTCAATTACAACTAGAGGGCACACACAATCCATACAAGGGACATACCTAGAGCACCTGGCTCTGGTGATCAGGGAGACTGTTCCACTGGGTCCCACAGGACACCTACTACATAAAGCCACTCTACTAAGACCAGGCGGCTTAGCAGCCCTACCTAATATCATGTTTCCCAAAAAATAAGACCTAGCCAGACCATCAGTTCTAATGTGTCTTTTGGAGCAAAAATTAATATACAACCCAATCTAATATATTATATTATACTACTATTATATTATATTAATTATATTATTATTATTATTATTATTATTATTATTATTATTATTATATAAGACCCGGTCTTATTTTACTATATAGTAAAATAAGACCGGGTCTTATATTAATTTTTGCTCCAAAAGAAGCATTAGAGCTGATGGTCTGGTTAGGTCTTATTTTCAGGGAAACACAATACATAGAAACAAACACAGGGAGGCAGCCAAAATGGGGAGACAAAGAAACATGTCCCCAATAAAAGAACAGAACAAAGCTCCAGAAAAAGAACTAAGCAAAATGGAGACAAGCAATATACCAGACGCAGAGTTCCAAACACTGGTTATAAGGATGCTCAATGATCTCAGGCAGAACCTCAACAAAGAGATAGGAAACATAAAAATGGAGATAAAAAACATAAAAAAGAACAGAAATAAAGAATATAGTAATTGAAATGAAGAATACATTAGAGGGAATCAACTAATTAGATGAAGCAGAGGATTGAATCAGCAATTTAGAAGATAAGGTAGCAGAAAACACCCAATCAGAACGTCAAACAGAAAAAACAGGATCCCCCCACCCCCCAAAAAAACAATGAGGATTGTTTAAGAGACATCTGGGGCAACATCAAGTGTACCAATGTTTGCATCATAGGGGTACCAGAAGAAGAAAAGAGAGCACAAGGAATTGAAAACCTTTTTGAGGGAATAATGACGAAAACCTTCCCTAACCTGGTGAAGGAAATAGACATATAAGCCAGGAAGCACAGAGAGTCCCAAACAAGATGAACCAAAAAAGGCCCACACCAAGGCATATCACAGTTAAAATGCCAAAGGTTAAAGAGAGAATCTTAAAAGCAGCAAGAGAAAAGCAGTTTGTTACCTACAAGGGAGCTCCCATAAGACTGTCAGCTGATTTCTCAACAGAAAGTTGTAGGCCAGAAGGGATTGGCAGAAAATATTCAATGATGAAAACCAATGACCTGCAACCAAGATTACTCTACCCAGCAAAGCTATCATTTAGAAGGACAGATAAAGAGCTTCCTAGACAAGAAAAAGCTAAAGGAGTCCATCACCACCGAACCAGTATTGCAAGGAATTTTAGAGGGACTTCCTTAAGACCTCCCCCCAAATAATAAAAAATATGAATAATAAAATGGTAATAACTACATATCTATCAATAATTACTTTAAATGTAAATGGATTAAATGCTCCAATCAAAAGTCACAGGAGGGCTGAATGGATAAGAACATAAAACTCTTATATATGCTGCCTACAAGAGACTCATTTCAGATTGAAAGATAGACATAGACAGAAAGTAAAGGGATGGAAAAAGTTATTTCATGGAAATAGAAACAAAAAAAATCTGGGGTAGCAATACTTATACCAGACAAATTAGGCTTTGAAAGAAAGGCTATAATAAGTGACAAAGAAGGATCCAGTAATCCTGTTTCTGGATATTTATCTGAAGAAACCCAAAACGCTACTTCAAGGGGAAAAGTGCATCCATATGTTCAGTGCAGCATTGCTTACAATGGCCAAGATGTGGAGGCAGCCTGGGTGTCAGTCGATGTTTGAATGGATAAAGAGTAGGTGGTACATGTATACAATGGAATATTGCTCGGACTTGGAAGGGAATGGGTTCTTGTCATCTGAGGCAGCATAGATGGATCCGGAGCGTGTTGTGCTGAGTGGAGTATGTCAGACAGAGAAAGACAGATGCAATGTGATTTTGTTTTTATGTAGAATCTAAAGAACAAAGTAAACAAACAAAACAGAAACAAACTCATACAGAGAACATTTTGATGGTTGCCAGAGGGGAGGGCCTTTGGGGGTAGGTGAAAATGGAAAAGGATTAAGAAGTACAAATTGGTTGTTACGTAGTAAGTAGTCATGGGGATGTAGGGTACAGCATAAGAAATATAGTCAATAGTATTGTAAAACTATCTATGGTGTCAGATGGGTACTAGATTTATCCAGGTGATAGATGGGACAGGGGTTGCTAGGCTGGGTAAAAAAGGTGAAGGGATTAAGAAGTACAAATTGGAAGTTACAAAATAGTCCCAGGGATGTAAAGTAAAGTATAGGGATTAAAATCAATGATATGGCAAAAACTATATATAGTACCAGGTGGGTACTACACTAGTCAGGGGGAATCACTTCTTAAATTATATAAATGTCTAACCATTATGCTGTACACCTGAAATTAATATAAAATAATATTGAGTGTCAAAATAAATAAAGTATAAAAATCAGGAGGTTTTACGTTCTTTAAATGGAGAGAGCTAGCTCGGGTCAATTAGCGCTCTCTGGGAAACAACCATATTCTGTCTCATGATTCTGGGCTTCAGCAATTCAGGCTGATCTGGGCTAGTGGGGTTGACTTCAGCTGGGCTTGTTCATGAGTTTATGGTCCGCTGCTGGACCTGATGGGGGCTGGCTGGTCTAGGATGGCCGCAGCTGGGGTGACTCACTCTGCTCCGCCTGGTCCCCTCCGCCAGCAGGCTAGTTCTGAGAGCAAGAGCATAGTGTGCAAGGCTCCCTGAAGCCTGGGCTCAAAACTCACACGCCATCACTTCCACGGCATTTTATCCGCCAACACAGCCCAGATGCAAGGGGTGGAAAAACAGACCCCACCTCTGGATGGGAAGGGAAGAACCTGTGGCCATTTCTGCAGTTTTGCACACAGCTTATCTTCAGAAATTAGTAGATGTGACCACCCTGGGCACACGATGTGCTAGAGCCTGGAGGCAGCTGCCCCCTTAGAGGGGTATGACACTGCCATTTCTGCACAAGCCTTTCCCTTGCTGGTGCATTTACACAACCCACGGGCTCTGTGGGTGTAGCAGGGTTTGCCATCCCGATCCCAGAACGACCTCCTACCCCTTCAAACCCAAAGACCCGTCTCCTTCCGTGAACACACCTCTGTGCAGACCCCTGGACTCACTTTTCACTTCTCAGGAAACATCTCCTTTCTATATACCCTGTTTCCCTCCCCCCAATAAATGTCCTGTTTTCTACTGGGAGAATCAATGGCGGGGATTAAAATGGGAAACGAGGATGATCGCTCAATAGCTGGAAAACTTAGAAAAAGATCAGCCTTGGAGCCAGACAGACCTGGGTTCTCCTCCTGGTTCCATTCACTTAGTCTCTCTAAACCTGTCTCTCATCTGTACAAATGTACCTGCTGAGTTTGTATACTTCTCCTTGAAGATATTACGTGAGTTGATCCACAGCTTTTCCATAAAATATGGACCTATTTTGGTGTAACAAAAAAATTTAGGCAAAAATAACGCAAAGTAAAACCACCCACCCAAAAAGCACTCAGAGGTGTGAGTGATTAAGATTATTTCCCTGTTCAGCTCTGAATTTAAGCCAGGTTTCGCCAAAGGAGATTCGTGGCTCAAGTACAGAAGCGATTTGCTGAAAGATCCAGACTCCATGCCCCGGTCTGTCTTAGGTCCTTGCATTTGCAAACTGTAAGTCGTCCCAAACCTCAGCGTCGTGGGCTGTGCCTCGCCTCTCCGAAGTTGGAGCCTTGGGAGGGCCTGCAGCGCCACCTATTGGGCGAGGACGCCTAAGATAAGGTTATAAGTGCGGAGGGCAGGCCTGTTAAGGGTAAAACCCGGACTGGCCCTCACCCGGAACGACCTGCACGAGTCACCCAGCTGCAGCCAGAGGACTCCGGTCCCCTAACACCGCTACCGAGACCTAAGGTCTGCAGCCCCTGCCACCTTCGGGACCCAGATCGCCTTCGTGTAAGAGCGCTCAGTCCTCAGCCTCCGAACGTACCCGAGATGCTGACAGAAACGGCTTCAATGAGCTGGCATCTATCCTCTCACGTCCTGGGGGCCCAGGAGCCCGGACCACTCGCCCTTAACCTTAATACCCTCATTTGCAAAATGGAAATTATGACAATGCCAACCCCCTGGGCTTGTTGTTAGGTGCAAATGTGACAATCCACTCAGGGCCTGGCAGCAAACCGTGCAATAAGGAGCAGTTGGTACACAAGTAACTGAGGCTTTTGCAATTTTTAACCTTTTAACCCGCCATTACTGGTGCACCAACTTAAAATTAATGTTGGGCCAGATTCTCCTCTGAATAACAGTAATATAATAACAAGAATAATAAATGTGGTCCTCCCATCTAACAGGAGTGTGATAGCAGGCGCGGTGGATTTACCATCTGCCAGGACTATTCTAAGAGCCTTTACTGTATTGAGCCTCAAGCATTCTCATAAAGTCAATAACATCATTATCCCCATTTCACAGATAAGGAAATCAACTCAGAGAGATTAAGTAACGTGCCCAAGATCAGCTAGCAAGCAAGTAGCAGGACCAAAATTCAAATGCCAGCAGCCTGCATCTAGAAGTAGTGAAAATGTTTCTTCCCAGCTAGATGTTGGCAGGTCAAATCTCTCCTCACTTCCCACCCTTTTTCTTGGTAATCTATTAAAAAGGGGAAATTAAGCAAATGAAATGGTTTTGTTTTCTCCCAAAGACCCCTCCACAAGGCTTTTACTGCCTTCCAAGTTCCTCATTGGCATGGTGGCCCTGGGTGTTTATCCCCATCTTACAGAGAGAAAATGGAGAATCCGTATGTTATGCAGGGACTCTGGTCCCGCTTCCCACACAAGAACGCAGGAAATGGTGAGGCCAAAAAGGAACACCCACAGAGCCATAGACAGGGGAGTCATACCACTATATTCTCGCTGGCGGCTGGGCTGGAGACACAGGAAGCAGGAGCCACACGGTCCGCAAGGTAATCCGCTTGCTAACCGCACTTGCTAGCCGGAATCCGCAGTCCGCGTCTCTGCCAACCAAGCCACCCCTGAGTAGCCACGGCAGTCGTATTAGTGGCTAATGGCTAACCAGTAACAGCTGATGGCCAACTAGTCACAGCTGATGGCCATCTACTACCTGAGCCAGCACCTTCCCACGTAAGGCCGAGAGCCTGGAAACTGCTCTCTGGGACTCTGTCCCCACACCACGTTAGGTTAATGAGTTCACATCACTTGCTTGGTGTTCCCAGAAGCCAGTTCATGAAGAGGCCAGGCTGGAACCCGATGTTCTAGGCCACACTGACCTGGGTCAAGACCCGGGTGACAGTGCTTAAGGCCAACTGATGGAGGCTGATGAGCAACATTTCCCAACTGCTGGGAGATAAATGAGAGATTGGAATGCACACAAACACACACTCCCTGGTAATCCAAGAACCAACATCATTTTAAAATGCCCCTGCGTGTTGAAGTCTGAGAACTGGCCCAGCGGGTGAAAGAGACTAGTAGGAAACGATGTCCCTTCAGAGACAAATGGAGCGCTGAGTTCCCACTGATACATCACACAGACCCTGGAATCACTTTTCCAAAGGCAGACTCTTGACTGACCCCACATGTCGGCTCTTCTCCAGGCTTCCTCGTTCAGGAGATGCCCGACCATCCACCGGTCTCAGTGGAGTCCTAAAGCCGCCCCTGTTGTTTGCAACTGGGGGAGCTTCCGGGTGAAATATGAACCTGGCCCTTCACACGTGGAAGGCGGGGAGAGACTGAGACAAGCGGCTCCAAAGCAGTAGGTGGCAGTTTAACAAGCAAGGCACACACACTCCAGGCTTATCTTGGGCTCCACAGACGAGCAGGTCTCCGCACCGGCCTCCAGGACCTCACAGGTTTACACAGAGGCCTTAACGGGGCTCAGTTACCATTCGGTCCACACCGTCTCAACACACGGCAGTAAGTCCTCACTTCTCCATGTGGACAGATTCCGTGACTTTACGCTAAATGGCGTATAACAAAACCAATATTGCCGTTGGCTAATGGAGATAAACACACGTTACACTCCTACGGCATCTTAACAATGGTATAACGAAAGGGCGATGAAGAATCCACCTTATTCCAGGACCCGCTGTAGTCTCCCAAGCTGTGTCCTTGAGAATACTTCTGGCTGTAGGAACGGCGGGCGGAACGTACTTTCCAAGGACAGGGGAGCAGGGAGGACCCACTGATTGCTGGACCAGCTTGTCGTCAAGGGAGGTCACGTCCTCTCCGGGTCCTCCGAGTCCTCCCTCCCTTCGCCCCACCTCCAGGCCCCTGCGAGTCGGTCAGGCTTTCTTCTCCTGTCTCTCAAGTCCTGCCCCGTGACCTAGTGTCACCAGCAGAGCCCCAGGCAGGTCCTCGCTCACCAGAGGATTCTGCAAATCTTCTCAGTGGGGCTCCGGCTTCTTATCCTGCCTCCTCCATCCCATTGTCCACACAGCAAGCAGAGGACCTGTTCAAAGTGGTCCTTGCATTGTGTCACTACCCTGATTAAAACCCTTCAACATGTGTCTACTGCAGCTGGAATGAAATGGAAGGATTGGCTCCTGGCAACTTCTTCCAAGCCCAGCTCCAACCTCTCACTCCTTGGGCCCAAGCCACTCGGGCCTTGTCTGATTCCCTGTCCCCAACACGCTGTGCTGTCTCCTTCCTTTGGAAATGCACCCTTGTTGTCCCTCTGCTTGCAGCCTCTTCCCACTAAAAACTCCATGTCTGCTCCTTTGCCCCCTTCAGATGGCCAGTGCTTCCTGGAGGAGGCTTTTCTGATCACCCAGCGGTGGCCACAATTCATCATGTTGTCCTCACTTGGCTATTTGTTCATTGTACTTGAGCCCCACCCATAAGAGCGCTAAGCACCGCAACAGCAGGGACCCTGTAAGGGCTGTCCACCTATATCACCCAGTGCCTGGCATAGTACTTACTGGGCAGTTCATGGGTGCTCGATGAATATTTGAGGGAGGAAGGAAGTAGGGAGGGAAGGAATGAGAAATCAGATACAGCCCTTCTGGAAGAACCCTCAGTAATTATGAATAGAATTTATAATAATAGCTAAAACAAATACAGGCCTGTTCCGTACCGGCTGCTAGTCTAAGTACTATACATGTGTTAATACATTTAATCCTCAAATAACCCCATCATGTACCTGGTATTACTATCCCCGTCTAGCATATGTGGAAACTGAGGCACAGGATAAGTCACTTGTCCTGTGTCATACAGGAAACAAGTGGCACAGCTCGAGCCTGTGCGTGGGCTTCACTTCAGAGATCATGCTCTCAGCCTCCACTGAGAAGACCCTAAATGTTCATCAAATAGGAAGGGAGGTAAACCACTTCTGGCACATTCACCGCAAGAATACAATGCAGCCATTTAAAGAAAGATTAGACTGTTCTATCAACACGGACGGATGTCCTTGATGGGTAGTGGGTGAAAAAAGCAAATGGAGAATGTATGTTATAATCCCATTTTGGGGGAAAAAAAGAAATCAAAACAACCACCATCATGTTTCCCTGAATAAGACCGACTAGGTCTTATTTTCGGGGAAACAGGGCAGATGTGATTGTTCGTACATAGCAACACACCTGGAAGGACACGCAGAACACGCTGACACTGGCAGGGCTTTCCCTGGCTCTCTTGCGCTGGGATCTGAGAACTCTTCCTGGACAGCTACAGCACTGCCCTCTCTAAAATCACACGCCTGTTACTCTCCTCCATTCCCTTACTTTGCTTCCACATGGCACGGCTGCCTGACGTCATGGGATATGTAGTACTTAATTGTTTGATGCCTGTCTCTGTAAAGGTAAAGACAAATTGAAAAAGAAAATAATTTTCCATGGTGCCAAAAAGAAAAAGACGACCCCCCCCCTTCTTAGAGCATTTCCTTTAAAAAACTTGTAAACTTTTTAAAAGGTGAAATAAGCTTTTTGTCCATTTTTACAACCCAGTCCTGTATTTCTTAGGAGTCTGAGAGCCATCTCATTGAAATGTTCACGAGGAAAAAAGATAGTGCCCTCATCTCCTAGTCTAGGTGAGGGTTTCACTTTAGGTGATTTGCTCCCTATCATAATCATATGCTTGTCGTAGAGCTATGAGAAGTTTATTATTCCTTTGGATGGAGACAATCAGTAAACGCCAATGGCTGCCCCAATTACCAGTGGACGTAGGGTGAACTATGTGTGACAAATGGCACCAGATCAAGTCCTTTTACTTGAGAACTAGTTATTGTTTATCTTGAGAACATGAATTTCCTTTTGTCTCTACAATCTCTTTAGTGGATTGCCTGTGATATACATCATTCTGGCTTAAAGATGTTTATTCAATAATAACACGGTTTTCTTTGTCTTCTCCTTTTGTGAAAAGGTTTTCTGGGTTGGCAGGAGATTTTGTTTGTAATTATATTTCCCTAACATCTCTTCCCCAATAGAGCATAAGCTCCATGAGACGTTTTCTTCATGACTGTGTGTCTGGCATTGAGTATGTGCTCAAAATGTGTTTATTGAAAGAATAAATGATCTTATTGGTCATGTCATTTGAAGTTTATTTTTTACAATGAGCAAGTATTACTTACTATAATTTTTTTTTTTAATCAATTGAGCTTTTAAAATCTCCACAATTGTCAATAGAACAGGCAGGCGCTGGTTTGCTTTACAGATATTGATTTTATTTCCTGTTAATCCCCATGCTTCGCAGACATGAGTCAGCGGTCTTTAAATCGTTATTAGCAACTACTTCAGACATTCTCATTAGCAACAATTTCAGACATCATACAAAAAAAGAAAAAAAACTCTCCAGGGACCATAGTCCCAGCATATCCAGATATTTCCTAAGTATTGATACGTGATCTATTTCTCTACAGTCAAGAAGAGAGTCTTAGAATGCCTATCAGCACCTCCATCCACCAACGGACTACCACTTTTCTCAGTGGATGCAATAAATGCCCACAACATCCAGCCTCTTGTCAGAATGAATGAATGAAGTGAAAAAATAATGGTCGCTGTGCTCACTACAATTACCTTTCTGGAGGGCACTGTGTGTGCCAAGCGCTATGTCAAATGCCTTATGGGCATTTCTCTTACTCTTCACAGCAACCCCATGAGGTGGATACTGTTATAATTCCCATTTTACAGACAAGAAAACAGGTTCAGAGATGTTGAGTGACTTGCCAAGTCACACGGTTAGTGCACAGTAAAGTGGGAACACACCCCCAGGCAATCTGATCCCAAAGCCATATGGCTTGGCCCCAACCCATAAAATGCCATTAGTCCCAACACATTGGACCAATCTTCCACCTTATTGGTAGAAACAAGAAGAGAAAACCCAGGAACCTGGGGCGGAAGGAATCAGAATTCCTCTTAACTAAGTCACGTTTTCTGAGCTCCTGCCATGCAAGTGCCAGGCATTCGGCTAAGCATTCTAAAGATGTCAACCAATTTAAGTCTCACACGAAACTAAAGTGTTTACTATCACTGTCCCCATTTCAGAGATGAGGATCGTGTATGAATGTAGAGCGGTGAAGTGACTTGCCAGGTGCCACAGTTAGTAAGCAGCTGAGTCAGAATCAAATCCAGGTCTGTCTGCCTCCACGGCCCATGTTCTTAGCCATGATTCTTCCCCACATTGATGAAGAAAAGCAGAGACAAGGATCCAAAATCAGTCCACGTTCAAACAGGGACAGAGCTCTCACAGAGTGGGCCAGGAGGAGAAATGGGTCACTCTGAAGTGGGTGGCTGCAGCCACCACTGGTGACATTCTCCACCCTGGCCTAAGGGGTGGGGGAGTCCCATGTCCTGGGAATGCATGATCTTGAATTCTCCTTTTGTGTTTGTCATTTCAAGGACCAGGGCCCTGACCTATATTTCTTGTCTCCCTGTTGCCCAGCACAGCACCAAACATGACTGGGATGTCGGATGAAGAGTTGCTGAACAAATGAGATAACGCATAGATCTCCTTTTACAAGAGACTGTAGATTTCATGGATTCCAGGTCAGCAGTGGTCTGCAGGGGGTGCATTATGCCCCACAAGGCCATTTGTATTAAGATGGAGGGAAGGGGGGTGGGGAGTGAAGACTTTGGGGCACTGATACCACGCCTGATGTGCACAGATAGGACTGCTTTCCATTTTTTTAAGAAGTCATACAGGCACGTATCCTTATTGCCATATTACAGAAAAAGAAAGCTGCGGTTCAGGGTGATTACATACCTTCCTTTAGTGCCACACAGCTAATTGTCACGAGCTCCAGAACTCAGCTCTGAACTGTTTGCCTCCAAAGACCCTGACTCACAGAGGGAGGAGAATCAGTAGGCACTGAGTGAGGGAAGCAAACCACACAGATGCACTCGGTACCCAGTAAGCGTGTGTTGAATGAACCAGTAAATGAATGGATGAAACTTGTTTGAAGGACAGGGTTACCAACAGGATCTGTTGCTGCAAGGTCACGTATAGTGGGGACTAGACAATTAAGATCAAGTTGTAATAGCAAAAACAAAAAGGAATCACCTACATATCCACTGTAATCTATATTTATGGAGGTTGCATGAATTCCAAGGCCATCCTCCCGGCCCACTCGGCCAGTGGTTCCAGCTCAGACCCTGCCCTCCCAGGACGCGGCTCCGGCTAAGGAGGGGTAGAGCCGGTGGGTGGAGTCAAGCATTGCGCACACATCTCCAGCCCCACCCATTCTGCGCTGGACTTCACCTCCGGCCTCGCCCACCTCACCCGCGCGGTACGGACTCCGGAGGGGCGGGGCCGGTGGGCGGGGCCGAGGAGGGCGCGCGCGCGGCTCTGGCCCCGCCCACGCCGCTCGGGGCTCGGGCTCCCGCGGGGCCCCGCCTACCCGCGCTTGCTCCCCCTCTTACCCTGTGCGCGAGACGCAGCGCCTCGCTGCGCACCATGGCCCGGCTGCTGGCGCTGCTGGGCCCGGCGGGCAAGGTGGGCGCCCGGGTCCGGCCTCGCGCCCCCTGGTTCCTGGGCGCCGCTGCCCCCTGCGCCCCGCCGCCCCTCTTCCTGCCGCTGCTCCGGCCGGGGCCAGAAGCCCGGCTCCTGGGCGCAACCCGCGGGGACTGCGGCGGCCGCCAGGTAAGCCTCCCCACCCCCACCCCGGACCCGATCCCGGTTCCACTTCGGCCAAATGAGAGATTTGCACGCACAGCTGCTCGAGACCGAGCACCCCAGGGTCCCCAGCCCCCATATCTCTACAAGCCAAGGAAGCGATCCTTACAATTGACAGCCAGAGAAACTGAGTCTCAAGGAAGTATAGTGATCTGCCCAAGGTCAGTCTCCAGCTGGGGGAGCCCCAAATTCCCGAAGCGTCGGCGGTAGCCGAGCGAGTTTTAAGTGGGACCTAGACGTGGTATTAACGCCGTCACTGGGCCATCCGAGTTGTTCCCTTTTGAAGTCATTGAAACCTCGTCCCTGGGCCAAGCGGAAAGGCTCCAGGGGGTGTCGCTGTCTCTAACAGCTCCCAGCATTTGCTGCTACTCCCTTTTTATCTAACCAAAAGAGCAGGCCTCCGTCAAACTTCAGCAAGACTCCCGCAAGAAACGCTGTGCTGTTTCGTTTCGGTTGCTGTCTGTGTCTGGTAAGCGAAGACAGGTTTCCATGCGGAATGGTAATACAGGCTTTCCTTGTAAAAAAAAAAAAACATCGACTACAGTTGTTTTTTCTTCAAGTGGGTCCCCTTAAAAAAAAAGAAAAAAGGTAGGAAGTAGTGGAGTCTGGCAACATGGGACTCACACGGTGGGACACGCAGAACCTGGCCTCCTCCTGGGTCACTGCCTCAAGCTCTGCGCCCTGCAGTCCCTTTGCCTGGGTACCATCTGGCCCCTCCATTCATCAGCGGTGCGACCTCAGGCCAAGTGCAGAAGGCCTCTGAGCCTGTTGGCTGACCTTTCAGAGGTGCTGAAAATAGCACCCCACAACAGGAGTTTGGGGGACAGTTCCATGAACTGATGTAAGCCTGAGCATAGTGCCAGCCGAGCTCGCACTTGAACAAACGTTCTGTGAGGATTTACAATCACAGAGCCACATGAGTTGTGCTTAGGTAGGTGGGTGGGATCCAAGTGGAATCAGAACCTAACTGGAAGTTAGGACAAAAGATAGTCATCTCCCTGAGGAAACAATTCCCCAGGGGTCCTGGGAGCAGGAGGATGGAGGTGTGGGCTTGGGTCAGAGTCCAGCACCACCCCTGCGGGCAGTTCCTGGCTGCCTGCAGGCGCCTCCCTGGGAGGAGGGAGTGCAGTGCCCAGCTGGAGTCTCCAAATAGGCCAGGCATTTAATTAAGTGCCCAGGAGACACATCCACCTCTGCCTTCAGTGGGGAGTCCCTGTTAGAGCCACAGGAGAAACCTGCCTTTTTCACTTAACCTGATTCGATGTCATGTCACCTGGCAGAGCAGCCCAGTCTGCCGACACTTACCACTTAGTGGAGGGAAATCTCAGGCACGGGACTTGCTCTCTCTGAGCCCCAGTGTCCTCATTCCATTTGTGATTCACATGTTGCCTTTTCGGGGACCCCTTCCCCGATGGCCTTTAGACTGACAACGTCCCTTCCCGCAGTCCTAGCTGTCTGCCTCCCCTCCGTGGTGTTTCTCAGTAGCACTTGTCACATCTAGCAGGCCCATCCTTTTCTGTTCATTGTCCTGCCCCTCCCACTAGACCATAGGCTCCCTGAGGGGGAGGTTTTGTCTGCTCTGTTCATCGCTCTGTGCCCCACATTCAGAGCACTGCCTCGCACAGAGCAGACACTCGTGAATTAAGGGAGGAACAGAGCATAGTTGTTAAGTGCAGAGGCCTTGGGACCCGACTGCGGGTGTGGACCCCACCTTTCACAGGTGATCCCTATGTGGTCCCCAGGAAGTTATTCAACCTCTCTGAGCTTCCAGGATTCTCTTCTGTTGAGTGGGCATGACAGTAGTGCCAGTCTCACAAGGATGTTGAGGATTATATGAATTAATATTTTCAAAGTACTCAACAGTGCCTGGTACAAAGTAAATACATGATCGTGATTATTATTAATATTACTTATGGAATAAATGAAAACAGGTGTCACTCCAAATAATGTGAGCAAGATCTTTGGTTCATTCCTCAAGCCTTCCTGCCCCTTCTAACAGAGCCTTTTCTACTTTTATAAATATTGGAGGTGGAGAGCGTTTGAGCTCTTGCTTCCGGTAATATCATCCGTTTGGCTCAAATAGATTCTTATAAAAATTCAATCAGTCAATCACTGAGTATTGGCGGGGGCATCAAACACACACACATGCAAGTATCTGAAAGTATTCTGAGTACAGACACGGGGGGATGTATAATTTATATGCATGCAGGGCGGTGCCTAACATGTCAGGTACTAAGGGAGACTTGTTCACGAAGAAATGAATGTGTGAATAGTTTCCATTCTTTGTACGTCACTCCCTCATAAATTCTTTTATTTTAGCTTCTTTCTTCTCCCCCAGGGCTAGGAAGAAAATGCATGACTCACAATGCTTAAAGATATTTGCTTTTATCAAGACAAAAGGACAAAACTGTCCAAGTAAGACGATTCTAACTCTTGCAAGTTAAAAACGAGCCTTGCTGCCAGCTAACAGGAAGTTGTCCATTGTGTCGGAATATTTTTGTCTCTTCCACTGTCTTGCAATAGATGCTGGTTGTTCTATAGCTGGAAGTCTGCTCCCTTTTTATTTCTTGTTTTTGGCCAAAAGGCCTTTTGCCAAAATAGGGGTTGTAAAGAAAAGGGCCCTTAACAGACACAGCTCTGCTCAGTCCTGTGAATAGACAGATGGAGCCAAGAGTCAAGGGTGGGAAATGAAAGGGGCTTTCACCCGTCACCAGCCTCACTCAGAATGTTGTCTGGCATTTGGAAGTGCACATTGTAGACCGCTCGTCCTATCAGGGCCGGCCGGCTGGCAGGTCTCCCATCTGTGGCACTTCCTCAGCGGCCAAAAGGCGGGTGTGGGCTTGTTTATCAGATGAGCAGCAATCCTGGCTGGTGGGTGGCAGAGACAGTCAAAGGCGTTGAGAACAAGGGAGGTCACATGTGCTGGCCAACCAAAAGGAGACCGATGACAATTTCCCTACTCCCCCCGCGCCCCCAGAGCCTTCACGTTCTGGGAACACCTTCCTGTAGGAATGGTCACGTCTTACAGGACTGCACGGGGAGTCTGCTGATGATTTGAGAGGTCCTGTGGCCTAGTGGTGACCAGCGCGGGAACCAGTCCAGGTGCTGCCAGCCCGCTCGTGGTTTCCCCCCAACCTCAGTCTCCTGTCCGTCAAAGAGGGAGACACAGGATGGCCACATTACAGGATGGCGACAAGGTTTCTGAAATGGCACCTTTAACGGGCAAAGCCCAGCGCCTGGCTCAATAGAAAGCGCATCCTGAGGACACTGGTGGTTTTCCTAAACCTTTCAAAACACGTTCTGCTTTACTGCCTGTCAAAATCCAGTCCCTGGGATCCCGTAGCCCCTTGCTGGATTTCACTAGCCCTCCCCATTTTTTACGTGTTTGTTTCCATAAGTCTGAAAAAAACACGCAGGAGCCAAAGCTAAAGGCAGCGATGACGTACTGTTGTTCCCCACGCCTGTGGCCTTCGCACTTAATTCCCAGGCACCTGAGCAGCCTAGACTGAAACTGAGATTTAATTCCAAGGCCAAAGCGTCTGGGTGTTTGGGTTTGTTTGTGTTTGTTTTTTCCTTCACTTCCGACTACAGTTTGGGAACAAAAGAGATGTTCTTTCGATTGGGCGGTTAAAAAAGAAAGACTCTTTAAACTAATAAATCTGAGTTTCGCACAGGCTTTTGGAGAGGAAGAGCAAATGTGCAGCTGTTATGTGTGATTAACTCAAGAATGATTCTGGGCAGTGCACGGCCAGACCTCCTCCTGCAGCCTTGCTGAGTTTGGAGGCCACTGCTCTGTACAGTGCTGCTCTGGGCTCTGGTATCACTTCGTTTTCATTCCAGGGGTCCTGCCCCAACCTCCTGGGGATTCGGGGCTGTCGTCGTCCTCCCTCTTGCCTCTCAGGTGAGGCTCCACAGCAGCAAGCTCTAAAAGTACAAGGCAGACGCCATCCTGGGATTCTGCGAAGTCCATTAACTAGAGCTGACCCAGATACTATCTGCCGAGAAGAGATCTGAGGCCTGTCGCTAAAGAAATCTTTTGATAACAAAGGCGCTCTCCATGTCACCAAACTGAGGTTCGGCTGCTTGCCGCTGGTGAGCCAATGATCGAGAGACAAGGGTTGGTGGAAAGAAAAGTAGGTTTATTCAAAATGCCAGCATTCTGGGAAGATAGCGAATTCCTGTCTCAAAGGCCACCTTCCCTGTTCCTAGCCTGGTCAGGAGGCTTTATGGGTACACAAGAAGCAGCAGAACAAAGGAAAGGGGGAATTAGTTATGCGACTCTTGGTGTTGATACCTCCTGGGGTCTGATTTGTTCTGAGATGGTTATCTCAGACCCAATTGGAGGGGTGACTCATATGCCATCTGACTGGAAATTGCAGTCTGGTTGCTGGTGTCCAGATGGCGGAGGGCTAACTCAGTTTTTTTCAAGTCAACGTTTTGCCTATTAACCAGATTAAGCAGGTATGCGTGTAGCCTCGAGAAGACAGAGTCAGTGAAACAGGTAGGAGGAAAAGGAAAAAAAAAAAAAAAAACTGTTAGATTTTGAAAAGTACACTGTCACCCTTACATTCGTACTGGGAAGGAGTTTTGCATTTTGTTGTTGTTGTTTTTTTAACATCCCAGTGTTGTTGGATTTTCTTGTTTCTACCAAACAAACAAGCACTCCAGACCCTGTAGTGCTCAGTAGAAGTTAACGGACGCCACATGCAATGACCTGTTTCTGCACGAATCCAGGGCCAGTGTATTTATGGCCTGGAAATCGATCCTCCCTTGATCTGTTCAGATCCCAGGGGTAAATCTTGATTCCGGAAGTCAATATAGCGTAGCTTCTGCTCCATTTTGTTTTGTACCCATGGTGCTTGTTTTGTAGCGTCTGGCATGATTGACATGCTCAGATGACCTGCGTTCTAGTCTTGTGACTTTAGGCCAGTTCCTCAGCCCCTCTAAGCCTGTGCTTCTCCTCTGTGAAGTGGAAAGAACAAGGGAACCTACCTACAGGTTATTAGGAGGAAAAGCAGATAGCAGATGGAGAGAAGCATCTGAGCACAGCCTGACTCAGAGAAATTGCTCAATAAAGGGTCATCGTTGTCCCCAAGTGTGAGCCCTCAGTTATTAGTTCCTCTTGCTGCTCTAATAGATCACTGCAAACCTAGTGGCTTAAACCAACATACATTTATTATTTTACAGTTGTGGAGGTCGGAAGCCTAAACTGGGTCTCACGGAGTTAAAGTCAAGGTGTCAGCAGGCTGGTTCCTTCTGGAGGTTCTGGGGGAGAATCCATTTCCTGTCTTTTCCAGCTTCCAGAGGCACCTGCATTCCTTGGCTCCTAGCCCTTCCTCCATCTTCATTGAAGCAACTACAAATCTCTGACTCTGCTTCTGTCTTCATACCTGCTTCTCTGAGCCTCCTGCCTCCCTTTTTTCCCTCATAAGGACCCTGGTGATTGCATGGACCCCACTGAGAAAATCCCGGGTGGTCTGCCCACCTCACGGGCCTTCGCTTAGTCACATCTGCAGAATCCTTTTGCCATGTAAGGTGACACATTCACAGGATCTGGGGACTGGGACCTGAACATGTTTGGAGCCGTCATTCTGCCGATCAAACCCAGGCCCCTGCCTTTCATTGCTCTTAGGGGCTAAGTGGGCATGAGCTTCAGCTCTCGGAGTAAGAAAGAGGGTGGCTGAGCTGTCATTGGGTCAGAAGGAGAGTAAAACACTGCGTTTGTGTGAAAGCTGGTGGAGACCACTCACGTCCTTGCTCCTGCCTGAGCGACTATCCCCTTCTTTCGTGTGTGCCCAGGACCCCGGCAAAATCACGGCGACAACAGACGGTAACGTCAGCACAAAGGAGAAAAAGCAAAGCAAGTCGCAGCAGCTGAAAAAGATTTTTCAAGAATATGGGGCGGTCGGCGTGTCGCTGCACATCGGGATCTCATTAGTCTCCCTGGGCATATTCTACATGGTCGTTTCGAGGTAAGATGGTTGAGAGGAACAAGCGTGTGGGTTTTACTGGCATGTGAGAGTCTCTGTGAATAAGCACTTTCTGCCCTGAGACGTTTTATTCATCTACCTACTGTCACCACATTGAAAAAATAATACTGTAACTCTCAGCGCCACACCGATGTCTTAATTTCACCCCTTGCTGTCATAATCTTCTTTTTCTTTTTTCTTTTGGCCTTGTTCCCCTCCAGTGGCGTGGACATGTCTGCCATCCTGCTGAAGCTCGGATTTAAAGAGTCACTGGTGCAATCCAAAGTGGCCGCGGGCACAAGCACCTTTGTGGTGGCCTACGCCATCCACAAGCTGTTCGCACCAGTGAGAATCAGTATTACCTTAGTTTCCGTGCCCTTGATTGTCAGGTATTTTCGGAAAGTGGGATTTTTTAAACCTCCAGCTGCCAAGCCTTAACGAACTCTTCAGTGGTGGGCCTGAAAAGCTCTTTTAACTTACAGATTTTATATTGGTTTTAGGGGTGTAGTGGTCTTGTTTGGGGGGGGGTGCAAAGGGCAGGGGCTAATCGCTACG
The DNA here is from genome assembly GCF_057876585.1 of Rhinolophus sinicus. Taxonomy (NCBI): domain Eukaryota; kingdom Metazoa; phylum Chordata; class Mammalia; order Chiroptera; family Rhinolophidae; genus Rhinolophus; species Rhinolophus sinicus. Next base: position 5,025,717 of record NC_142513.1, on the reverse strand, counting down.
TTCTCATCGATAAGTTTTACTTTTGCTAGCAAAATTCAGGTTTTTGAGTATTTATAATTTTTTTGCTTTATAAATGTTTAGTGCTAGTCATCATAGGGCTTGTATCCATAATTTAAAATGTCAGCAAAACATCACAAATGAGTTGTCATCTCAGACAAAACTGTTGGTTTATGAAATGTTCCTTGTGGAAGATCATTGGTGAGGGTCTTTCTGCAAAAGCCCCAGGGGTTACTTTTTGCTCAAATTCTTAAAGGACAACGATTCATTAAGCTAATTTTAAAATTCCCTTTCCTCCAATATTTGTTGTCAGGCTGTCTGTGGTTTAATATCCAATATTCTGCAAAACAGCCGCCAGCGCTGCAATTAATGAAGCAGAATTTAAGGCTTAACAATATGTAATCAGGATCTAAATTAGAATCAACAACACCGTCACGTTCATTATACGTGTTTTGGGGAAACAAAAATAAGTATCTCTGGTGTATTTCATTGGTCGCAAAACCCCTTCAAAACTGGGCGTGATGGGGCCTGCCTCAGGTGGGTTTCCTCAAATTTCATCACAGTAGGTCAGGGTCGTTTGTCTCTGGAGGTGAAATATGGAAACTTGTCCAACAGTAATGGCTTCACTTGGTTCCTGACGCCAGTGTCCTAAGAGGAATTTGGATACTGCACAGGGAAAGCTAAGACGATCTTTGCCTAACCCCCGCTCTCTAACTTGAGACATTCCAGAACTGCTGTCACAATGTTTACATTGTTTTGCTACTTCTATTTTTCAACTGAGTTAAAATTATGTACAATAAAAACAAGATTTTGGGGCCGGCCCGGTGGCTCAGGCGGTTAGAGCTCCGTGCGCCTAACTCCGAAGGCTGCCGGTTCAATTCCCACATGGGCCAGTGGGCTCTCAACCACAAGGTTGCCAGTTCAATTCCTCGACTCCCGCAAGGGATGGTGGGCTGTGCCCCCTGCAACTAGCAACGGCAACTGGACCTGGAGCTGAGCTGCGCCCTCCACAACTAAGACTGAAAGGTCAACAACTTGAAGCTGAATGGCACCCTCCACAACTAAGATTGAAAGGACAACAACTTGACTTGGAAAAAAATGTCCTGGAAGTGCACACTGTCCCCCAATAAAGTCCTGTTCCCCTTCCCCCTATAAAATCTTAAAAAAAAAAAAAAAAAAAGCAAGATTTTGAATCCCTTTCTGAAAAGGAAAATCAGTAGCACTTGCTGTCAGTGGAAGACAGCTGTGACCTGGGGACAGAGGGGAATGAACCCCCTTGGATTGTTCCTGTGGGACTCGGCATCGTTTCATGCTGCCCTCTACCCTGGGAACCCCCGTTTAACAAGTTCTGCCCTGCTGCCCTGGTCAAGGGCGTTAGTAGCATTTATCTTTCTGGCTCTCAGTGTTTTTTGGTTTTTGTTTTTTAGTTTGTTTAATTACATTTAGGTCAATCAGAAAACCTAAGGAACTATAAACTGATGGTCCTGGCTGTACGATCTGGCTGTTGACAGTTCCCTAGTAAGCTTAGTAACCCACATCACTTTTTATTAAAAAAAAAAAATCTTTGTGGAACAGATTTTTCCACTGCAACATCTCTCAAGTGGATCCGTACTTTTTCTCCTTTTAAATCAATTAGCCCATTGCCAAAAGGTCTGACCAGTGTCAAGTTGGACCTGCCTCTAGGATGTAAGCCCAGGGGTATCCACACAGCTGAGCGGGATGCCCGATCCTAGTGTGGTCCTTCCCCACGTGGACCAGACCAGCACCTTCATCTCGTCTTGTCCTCGTTTAAACTGTTGGCTTCGGGCTCCTAACCCCCTTCCGTACCGTCTCCCCACCATCCCCACCAGACACCCCCAGTAATGCCTATGCAGAAAAAGCTGACAGTGACTCCTACAGGTTTAAGGGCTGAACTCTTACACTTGGACTCTGTTTGGAGACGTGGGAGTAGACTAGAAGGGCAAGCAATAAAACTATCCCACCAAATAGCCATAGCATTCTCCTCTAAGCCCCAACTGGACTCTCCTGCAGCCCGCGGTCAAAACAGGACACCTGGAGAGGAGGAGGAAACCAAAGGATCAGGGGACAAGAGCATTGTGCCAATTCGCCAGCACGTGTACAAATTGCTTGTATTTACACTGTTTCTATGGAAGTGGGGGAATAAAATGGATGATCTATTTTAGAAATGTAAGCCACTGTTCACCTCTAATTTTTTTATCTGACAATGAGCAACTTAAATTCTGTGAAACAAATAAACGTCTTTGTAAAGTGGAAGAACTTATTCGTCTTCTGATGAGGAAGCAGCCCTGTGTGTGACTAGTTTCTTAATGTGCCTGTACAACGAGCTGTTTTCTTTGCTGGCGTGGGATTCTGTTTGGGGAAGTGACACTTTGGTAGCACTGGTGTTGTCACGTCATAGTAACTATAGCTGGGGTGGATAGGACATGAAATAGTACTACTTTGGGAAGGTGAAAGTTGGGTCAGCTCAAGGCTTTGGGAACCAAAAACAGCTCCTTTGTCCCCAGTGGGCTAATGACACTGCAGCTTTATTCAGTTGTTTTGCAGTTTCCCTACTGCATCGCCTTTGACACAGGAGTTGATGTTGGCCACTTTCTTATATTTAGGGCATTTCTGATATTTAGTCCCTTGCATTGGAAGTCGGCCAATGCATTTCTCTACTAGGTCTCAGTGTTCCCTTCATCACTGTCAAGTTCACCATCTTTGTTTGATGACATTGGCAGCTCGAAACAAATTATAACTTTGCACATCAGCAACAGAGAACATGAGAGACCAAAAGTGGGCTGGACCTGCTTCTCATGGTACCTACTCATTTCCAGGCCACTAGTGAACAGGTGGTGAATAGTCATCCATGTACTCCAGATAGATGTGTTTGTGTATTTTACACACATGGCGTAACTCAACTGTAATAAGCCCCTCCCCCCACCTCGCCCAGATATCCCATGGAGCCAAGTGACCAGAGGGGCAAAGAAAGAAACCCCTATCGGCTGTTGAAGGGGCTTCCACTTTTATCAGCCACAACACAGGCCGCACCCAGATCCCTAGTTCGGGGAGGAATGAGGTGTTCTGGTTAAGCAAACAGTCCTTCACGGGAGAATTAAGACAAAAGCCACACTTGGAAAATCAGTTTGCAAAGAACTAGTTGACCCCACATATGAGACCATGGTCAGAGCCCCGAGCTGGTCAGGTGGGGATGTGGACAGCCGACGACTCCTCCCCTTGTCGTGACACCTGCAGCTCTGGTGAACCCCAGAGCCCTACTCAGCTCAGTCTGTGCCATCCCAGGGGCACCCACTTCTGTGAACTGCTATCAGTTGAGTCCCCAGGATGAGAACCCCGAGTCCAGCTCTGAGCTGGGCTGTCACACAGTGCACTGCATGTCCATTGCCTAGAAGAGGGACCAACATGGGCACATGGGACAACTTACAGGATGAAGGGAGAGCGGTGGCTGCCCTCACACCCAACTCTTGGTACACCCTCCACCATCTCATCACACGGCCATAGCTCCCCATCACAATTCCCCCAAAGGGCCATCCTACCAAGTTGTGTCCCCAGTCAGGTGGGTGAGGGGGTGGATGGATGGATGTGTGTGTGTGTGGTTGATCAGGTTGGCTCCAGAATCTCAGCCCTGACAGCACCACGAGGGGCCTCTCTGCCTTCCCATCTGGTCCCAGGCTTCGCCCAGCATTTCTCAAAGGTAGACTATGAGCTGCTGGGGAATGCATTATAATTTCAAGGTCATACACAGAACTTTAAAGCCATCATTTTGTAAATCTTAATGTATTCACAAAAACAATATATAAACTATCAAAAACACTTTTTAAAAGCCCCTCACAGTGAGAACCAGCTCTGTGTCCCAAGCAAGTCCTGCGATACAGAGAGAGCACACGTTCCTATTTTACACAAGTCCCCGACAGCAGGGAAGTGGTTAAGGAGGATGAGATAAACAGGCTTAAGAGCGGTGATGGACAGACACACAGCATTCCTGAAGGGACGCCATGGAAGTACAATCACAAGTCCATACACGTGTCTTTATTTTAACATTTCCCATACTCATTCTGACAGCTTCACCAGACACGGCCACCCAATAAGTTACACACACACCCAGGTGCTTGGAAGGTTATTGCACAGCTCTTGAACCGATCAAGTCAGGGCAGAAGGGCCGCTCTACCCCCGCTGACTCCAGGTTCACCTCCCACAAGGACGCCTTACTCCAACAGGCTGCCGGGCGGCTGAACTTGAACCCTGCCTTGGGATTATAAAACCAGTGAAATCAGCACAGTTCGCATGGCCACTTCACTTCAGAGTGTCATGTTTGCTGAAGTGGGACTTTCTGAATGAGGCGGCCGAGGTCCCGCCTGCTCGGTACAAAAACAAACATTTTCTGGAGCGTTCCAATTGCAGGCAGGCAGCAGTAAGAATGTCAGGAGCCTGTGTCCGACCCATTATCCAGCAGCCCTGCCCCACGGGCTGCTCCCCCTGCAGCAGGGTTAAGATTGCTTGCCAGTTGATTCTTTGTTTTTTGGGCCACTTAATGGTTTTGAGGCATTTGCTGTGATCCAGGGGTGTTCGAGTACTTCTTTCAAGGTCGGCCTCTGGCTGGGGTTATGCTTCAGCAGTCTTGAAATGAGGTCCCGGGCCCCCTCTGGTACAAAGTCAGGGAATGTGAATTCAACCTGGAGTACAGTAAGTGACAGTCACAAAACATGGTTTAGAACAGTACAGATATTCAGATCGCAGCCTGAAGGTCAGGCCGATAAGGACAGAAAGGATTCTCACACAAGTGATGGATCCCTTCTGGTTATGGTTATGTCTTACCCGCGATATTCTTTTGTAGGTCTCTTGGTATGTGCTTGCCTCAAAAGGAGGCTTCCCAACTAAAAATTCATAGCAAAGAACTCCAAGGCTCCAGAGATCCACCTTCTCATCATGCATCCGGCCTTCAATCATCTCCGGGGGCAAATAGTCCAGCGTTCCACAGAGGGTGGTTCTCCTAGAAATGAGGGGGCTCAGATTGATATGCTCCTAGTTCCATGGTCACAACAGCTGCTAAAATCATTAACAATCACACTGACACAGTGCTTTTCCTAGGCCAGATCCTGTGCCATGAAGTAGGTGCTGTGATGAGTCCCCATTTTTAGATGGAAAACAGACCGAGACGTGCGAGACCACACAGCTAGCAGCCAAGCTGCACCCCAAATTTGTCTAAACTCCTTAACTGATCTAAAAATAAGAAATTTAAAGTATCACTACTGTATAAAAGCAACCATGCAAAGTTCTCTGTAAATACAATTCAGCGTTACATGTTTGTTTTTACATTACAGATATGATAAGAAGCTTAAGAGCCAGGTGACAATAATGGCAAGAAACTACAAACTGTCCCACTGCGAGAGCACTAGGTTTGAGGTGATAGAACATGTTGTCCTGAGACGTCACTGGCACAAAAGAGATACTGAAATTTTGGGGGTGGCCTATGAAGTCTTCTTGCCAAAAATATTCTTCAGGTTTGAGATCCAATTTCCAGTTTTCAGCAAATACAGAGGATGAAGGACAAAGTGACATCACAATCAGAAGAATCTATTTTGAATTGTGGGACTGGTCTAAATTTAGACCAAAGAGACACAATCAAATACAGTGCATGGACCTAGGTTAGATTCCGATGTAAAAGAACAGCTATAAAATTTTGTGGCTAACAGGAAATTTGAACATGGACTAAATATTAGCTATTACCAAGGCTATTAATTTTCTTAAGAGTGATAATGGTTGGGATTAAATAGGACGATGTCCTTATTTTTAGGAGATGTACTCTGAAGTGCTAAGGACAAAGCATCAGAATATCTACAACCGATTTGTGAAGGTTTGCCAAAAAAGTAGACACAGCCAGTGTGGCAAAATGTTGACTGTTGAATGTTGGCACTGGACAGTCAGGTGAGCGAGCGATCAAGTACCAATTCGGCGTTTCTGTATGTCTGAGTTTTGATAACAAAGGCTGGAAATGAGCCGGGGGTGGCAGACAAACTAGGAGCAAAGCCCACGTGGGTCTTGTTGCTTGGTACCACTTATTCTTTGCCCTTGGAGATTATGCTGGGTCTGTACTGGTGCAGCGTTCACCATGCCTGATGCCCAGTAAGCACACAAATGTGCACTCAGCTGAATGGTGACCTGGGGTGAGGGAGCCACCACTGGTGAAATATCTCCAGACATTTAACCCCTCGTACCACCACTGAGATGACAGAGACAGACAGAGTCAGGGAGCGTCCAGTGACAGCACACGATGCCCTGAGAGTTCTTAACGGTTATTAACGTTTGGGAGGCGGGGTGAAGTGACAATCGACATTTACTTCAATGTCCTTTTCAGAAAAGGGTGCTATCCTTCCCATCATGATGGCACCACTGGACAGTTAAGGGACAGCTTGGGCCTGTGAAGCCACAAAGCTTACAAGTTTCCATGGTTGCTTACAATTCCTCACGTCACCAGGTGCCAACAGTGCCCACTAGTGACAACCAAATTTTTAAAACTAGGGGAGAAGGCAAAGCAGCTTTAGTGCATTGCTAGAAACCATTACAAGTCGTCTGTAACAAAAACAAAGCTGTCCCTACCCCATGGCACCTATTCAAGGCTATACGATTTTTCTTTTTAAACTGGCTTTATTTCTCAAAGTCATCTGGTTATAATTTTACATGCTACCCCACAGTTTGCAAACTTTGAGATGCACGCTTTTAAATGCCCTACCTCACATGTGGTTTCAAAAGCTTAAATCCAAATTATATTTAAAACAATATTTAAGCTCTTTTTTGTCAAGTTCACTTAAGATTGAAGTTGTTTCATTAGGTCGATCTCTCTTCTTTAGCTTTCAGTGGACTATTCATTCCGCAGACAACCGCAGACCAAAGAGAATCTTTAACTACCACCCTGAAAGTCCCATCCAAACCAATTTGGTTTTTAAGTTCCCTGCAGAACCGTGCTCTGAGCTCTAGAGCTTCGCCCCGGCCGCCATCCGGAACTTCTGCCTCCGGGTCCAGGAAGCAGCGGGGTCCCCGCCCCACCCCCCCATTGCATCAGCCAGTAGGGCCGGTACACACCCAGCACTGCACCTCTGTCAGATACTTGTCATACCTGTTTACTTATTTGTCGCATTCATTAGCCTCCAAGGACATGAAGCGTCTTTAACCCCAGGCCTAGGACACAATATAGCCCAAGTGATTACAAAATAAAAATGTCCTTGGAGGCGCTAATTTACTTCCAGCCTAAAGTACCCCGACGTACTGTGTCAGTTACCTGCCCCAATTCAGCACAACACCTACGCGGGGGTATTTTACTGTTTAGCTCATGACTAGCCCCCCTGAGCTTTTGCTAAACCAGACAAGTTCCACCTCTAAAATTACATACCTGGAGGATGGGGCATGTACAGACCAGCCAAAATCTGCAATCTTAAGCTCTCCGGCAGATCCAAGGAGCAGATTCTCGGGTTTAATGTCTCTGTGAATAACTCTCTTTGAATGGCAGTAAGACAGGGCGTTGGCCAATTCTGTGATGTACTATTTAAAAAGAAAGTGTCGAAAGTCTGTGTTTTAGATTTTATGTAACAAGTTAATTTTAGACATCTCTTCTGAAAGATTTTAATATGTTTTGTAGATTTTAAAGCAAATGCTAGAACCAACTGATGACAAAAAAAAAAAAATCAATTGAACCAAATTAGTTTCAGTATTAAGTACGAGGTATTCGGTGCTACGTTAGTTACTTGCTAATCCAGCAGATGGGATATTGACACAGAAAAAACACCCATGGGCTACAACTACATCCCAAATGATACCTATGGCCCAGCAGCAGTGAATTAAGTCAATACTGAACAATCAGTACACATTAGGGAGTCAGACACAAACAATTTTTTTTAAAAACTGCACAATTTAAAAAAAAATCTTTTAAGTACAGTCAATTCCCATTTTTAAAACCAAGATCAATTTACAAAAGGATGTGTTTGAAGCTAAAACTTTACACTAAGATTCTCAGGGGGAAAATATAATCCTGAATAGTCGATAAACAAACAAGAAGCAGGTACGCTGGCACGTTAAACAGCATGTTAAATTTGGGGGGTACCATTAGTCCATCAGCTTAGAGGTACACAAGCAAGTCAGTCCTTTTGTTTTGTTTCCGTCTCAACTAAAGAAAGAACTAGCAAGTCCAGAATTCGCTTTAACATACAGATAAGAATTGTTATATAGTATATACTGAAAGGATATATTTAGCTCTAAAGTTTGAGAAGAGTTTGTTTTCCAAAGTAATTGCTAGACAGGACTGAACATTATTTTACACCAAAACGGTTTACTACACAAGTGGGTAGAAGCCCAATGTTGTCAAACAGGACATTTTTTACTTTGTCAACCCAAAGCCAAAGAGCAAAATGTAGATCATAATAAAGTGAAAGTGAGGACAGAAAGCTCTTGTAACACCAAATGTGAACTGATGCTTTAAGAGCCCACATTAGCATTCCAGAGGGAACGGGTTTTCCCTGCTCAGGTCAGGTCAAGCAGCTGTCAGCCAACCAGAGCTCCGGCACCACTTCCTGCACATTAGGTTGTGGGTACGTGCAAAGGTCCCTAACATTTTTCTACAATTAGTTTTACCTGAATTCATCAGAAAAGGAAAACAGGCATGCGTGCGCGTATGTGTGAGTTTGTGTACATATTTATCGTAACTACCACAGAATCTTAGAGCGAACCAATCTCTTATTTTCTTTCAAACAGCTACCTACTTACACCAAAATAAAGTCCATCTGAATTGAAGACAACTGCGAAATAGTATAAATGTTAATTGCCAATTAAATAAGAAACTAAGTTGGTTAGCTAACATTTAGAAGCAAATAAAATTAACCTACATCTACTTAGCCCAGTATGTCCTCACTGCAGAAACAAGGCCATAGGGCCATTCCCCAAAAGCACTGTGGTTACAGATGGCAAAAGTAAAACCACCAGAATTTAATTCCATTTAGATCAATGCCAAAAAGAAACAAAATTAGTGTACACAGTACCCAGAGATCTCCGAGAAACAGAACAAATTGAAGTAACCACCATTCAACAGGCCCATCATCTGCCAATTCCAGAAAAAACAGCCCAAATTAAGATGCTTTGACTTCTTCAAATTAGTTTCATTCAAATAAAAATATAATCTGTGGGGGAAAAAAGGAACAAGATAAAAGCAGACCCCCCCCAAAAAAAAAACACAGAAACCTGATATGTTGGACTTTAAGATTAAAAACTTCTGCCCTCTGAAAGACACACATAAGAGAATGAAAAGACAAGCCACAGACTGGGAGAAAACGCCTGTAAAACACATGTGATAAAGGACTAGCAGCCAAAATATACAAGAACGCTTAAAACTCAACAATAAGACGACCAAAAAAACAAATTAAAACTGGGCAGAAGATCTGAACAGACACCTCAAAGACAGTAAAGATGGCAAACAAGCCCATGAAATAACGGTCAACATCACATGTCATCAGAGAATGTAAATGAAAGCACTGAGCTGCTATTATACACCCATTAGAATGACTAAAATCCACAAGAGCTGACAACACCAATCGCTGGTGAGAACGAGGAACAACAGAAACTCTCCTCCATCAGAGGGAATGCAGAGATGGCAAGTCCACTTTGGAAAACAGTTTAACAGTTTCTTACAAAGCTGCACGTAATCTTACCATACAAGCCAACAGTTGCACCCCTTGGTATTTATCCAACAGAATTGAAAACATGTCCCACAAAATCTTATGCAAATGTTTTCAGCTTTATTCAGCATTACCCAAAACTGGAAGTAACCAAGATGCCTTTAATTAGGTAACGGCATAAACTGAGGTACATCCATAAACTGAGGTACAATGAAATAGGACTCAGCAATAAAAAGAAATCAATGCCTGAAGAGATAGAGACGAATCTTAGATGCATATACTCGCTGTTTCTCACAGGGATGACTGGTTAACAGGTCTGATACCACTATACACAACACGAGCATTGACTAACTAACTAAATAAAGGGTTGGAAGAGGGAATCCAGGTTTCTCAATGCTGGACTGAGAGGTTACAGAAAAGCCAGGGGAGGCGGGTAGAACGATCCATGCAGTAATGGACTCTCGCTTTGCTTACTATAGATACAGGAGGATAAATACAGAAATGTTGATAGATACACAGGTTAGTATACACACACACACTTCCTTGTTCTCTGTCAGCTGAGAGTCTACAAGTAATGACACTCCAGCAGCAATGAGCACATCTAGCACCCAGATCTTGGTTTTTAATAACATTTCCCAATAAAAGGAACCAAGGCTCCTTGGAGAAACGGCGGATTCTAGGACTGGGGCAGGAAATACACAAGATGAGGCCGGAGCATCTCGTACTATCAGAAAGCAAGACAGTGCTTTAGAAAACACAAAAACCACCACCATACACCCACAGTGATGGGGGCTTGTCAAAAAAAAAAAAACACAGGAACCATGTCAAAGAATACCCAGGGGACAAAAAAGAACAATCTGAGCAACAAAATAAAGTAGTATAAGATTGTAACTCAAAGTATAAAATATTGATGAGTCCTTATTAATAAATGACTGAGTAAATAGCTCCGGGAGGGGGACGGACGGATGGCTCAGTTGGTTAGAACGTGAGCTCTGAACAACAGGGTTGCCGGTTCAATTCCCACATGGGCCAGTGAGCTGCACCCTCCACAACTAGATTGAAGGACGACAACTTGGAGCTGATGGGCCCTGGAGAAACACACTGTTCCCCAATATTCCCCAATAAAATTAAAAAAAAAAGTATTAAAAATTTTTTTTAAAGTATTAAAAAAAAATAGCTTAGGGAGAACAGATGAATCTCTGGTGCAGAATTCCAAATTTACGTAGATACACTCCTTAAGTGTATCTAAGGAGTGTATAGTAACTTCCTTTAAAGAGCAGTGTGGAAAGGGAGAAAGCATAACTACAGTGGACAAATGTGACCAACACGACCTCAGCCAGGCGATCAAGGTCAACACCCACAGTGATGTCAGGTTCCTAGTATGCACCCTTGATACGTGATGAGAACGCATTTCATCTCTGTGATCGTCCTCTCCAAAACCCACTGACACTAGTCTAATCATGAAAAAAAGCAAAATGCTAAGGAAATCTGAATAAAGTATGAACTCAGTTAATAGTTATGCATCAATATTTGTTCATTAGTTATGACAAATGTATTATACCAGACTAATGTAAGACGTTAATAGGATAAATTGTGTATTAAGAGGAGAAAATAGATTGTACTATCTTCACAATTACTCTGTAAATCTAAAACTACTCCATAATAATTTTTCTGTTTTTAAAGCGGGCAACTGTTTATATACATTTCCACAGAAAAACAGCTGTGAAAACAAACCAGCCACAATCTTCCACCTGGTACGTGATTTTATCTGTACATATGGTACAATTAAACTTTCGATTTTTCCACTTCAAATATTCGATCCTACTAAGCTATCTCTGCATAAAACAAAACCCATTCTACTATAATGAAAGGAACACCACCATGTAGGACAGGAACAGAGGAAATGGAGTTAGTCTGCACAATAAATGAAACTTACAGTCGCAGTTCTCTGTTCGTCAAACCGGGACAGTTTCTGCAGCTCTCTATAGACAGCTCCAAGAGGTGCATATTCTAAAATTAGGTAAACTCTGGTGGCATCATGGAAATAACCATAGAGTCTGAGAATATTTGGATGCCTGCAACAAAGGATAAACACTCTGACACCTGATGTTAAAGCAGCTCTAAGAATTTGTACTAAAAACCAAACAAACCGTCATGTAAGAAGCAGTGATGAAAGCTGGTTCTGGTCACATGACCCTCCCCACCACCCCCCCACTTGAGAATCGGAAACTACAGGCCCACTCGAAGAAAAATACATATATCTGCGTATCAGTTTACATGCATTTCAAGGTATAATGGACCTCAGGTTTAGTGAAAACTATTATTTCCTTCCTTTAAGCCATCTTTATTCTTAGGGGAAAAACGCAGCTAAATGTTAATTCCCTGCAAATGAAAAAAAGAGACAGGCATTCCCACAGTAGCTGGAGACCCAAACGCGTGAGACAGACAACTGAAAAGTGGTGTCCAAGAACAGCAGACGTGCTGCCGAGGACATCGGGCAGTTGAGCGACAGCCCATCGAAGCCACCAGCTCTAGGGATACAGGCATAATACAGACAGATGTTTAAGTATTAGCAACTGATTCAAGTTTGAAAAAACACCGAAAGCCAAAAGAAAACAAGACCCACTGGCCAAAGCTAACCTGGAACCTCTGCTTAGAAATCAGAATAAAAGGAAAGCATCACTCCCCTTAATTCTCCGCCCCCCTCCCAAAAACAAATGCTCATGTAAATCACTCCATTAACATACACCTTCAAGTGACTTTCCAAGACCACAGCACTTAGGTCTAGACAAATCTTTGAAAAAGGACAAATTTAATCACTCTTTGCAGGAAGGACTATGAAACAGGACTATAAAAAGAAGTTTATAATCATTTACCACTTAGTAACTTCAGTTCTGTATTTAAGTTCTTGACTATTAACCTGCAAACTTACCTAAGGTGGGACTGAATTTCTACTTCTCGTCTCAGCTGATGCTCAACTCCTGCTTTCTCCAGCTGAGCTTTAAATAACACTTTCAGAGCCAGGATAAACTTGCTTTGTTTTTCTCTCGCCAAATAAACATTACCAAACTTTCCTTTACCCAGCGGGCGACCAATTTCAAAATCTTCCAAAGCCCATTGCCTTCTAGGAAAGAATTTGATCATTTTAAAATGTACAGGAAAACACATATTTTCTAACAATAAGTCGTAGACACAGCCTACAATTTTACATTTACTGTATTCACTATGTGCCCTTTGCAAGAACCAAGCCAATCACCACCATTAATGCGTCACCAGACATTAAACCCCCACTCCCCCACCTGTTTCCACTGGCTGTGAGTCAGTGACCAGGAACATCCTGGACTTGCAGAGATGAAGCACCCTATGGAGAATCCCAAGGCTCAGAAGTACAGACCTAGTAACAACACCCAAAGGCCATAAAAAGGATTTGGTATGAGGTGAAGGGAGGGAGGATGCTTCAGAACCCTCTGTGGGCCCCTTACGAACCCCAGTCTCCTCGCCTCCAAACCCAAGATGCTAACACTCCCTGGGTTGGAGACCCACTCTGGGAAAGCGAGCAGGACGGATCCCACAGGCCGGTGGGGCAAGAACTATGGATTTAGATCCTCCGAAAGTCTCGATGAGACAGCTAAAGCAAAAAAGTCTGGGTTCATTCCTCCTACTGTGTTCTAAAGTCTAGACAGTTCAGAGATTGAAAGCAGGCTTTGAGAAAATATCTGGGGAAGATATTATAGACAACCTTAATTATAAAGAATACAGTAATTCTATTCATACTGTCAAAATACTCTAACAGCCATGTGTGTAGACAACTCTGCAACATGACCCCATTTTTTAACAACCTTGCACTTCTATAGAAGAATAGAAAAAGCATAGAAACATAAACCATATGTGGTTACTTCTGAGGGTAGAGAGGCACTTTTGTTTTACGCATTTCTATAACAGATTCATGCAAGCTTTTTCTAAAGTTGAAAAGCAGTCATAAAAACTTGAGGCCCTAAGTAAACATTCATCACTAAAATTCCGTCTGTTTTTAATAAAGATTAGAAATTTGGAACCATTTATATTTTCAAGACCTTTTTATTTTTTTAAAGAGTTCTCAAAATTAAATTTGCAATTAAATGGTCATTCTAATAGATTGATAGCACAGAATCTTGTAAATAAGATAAAACTTACTTTTTTGATTCTTCGTTTTTCTGTTTTGATGCCAATTCCTTTTCAGAATTATTTCCTACATAGAATAAGTTTAAAAAATCTGTTTTTAGAATAATTATAGTTATTTTAGAATAACTATACAGAATAAATTAAAAACCTGTGAACAGAAATGAATCAAAGAATGGTCACCAAAATATTAATGGTATGTCCAGAACTGTACATCTGGGTCATTTTTAGTTATCTTTAAAGAAAAGCCAAAAATAACCTACCACAACCTAACCTGACTGCCACCTTATGAAGTCTACAGATTTCTAGAGTAAAGATGAGCAGATGTGTATACAGTTTGGCCTTCTGGGAATTTGAAGACTCAAGATTATGCAGCTTCTCCCCCAAATTAAGAGCTTCTAAGGCAGAATTACCAGTCTTCCCCTCCATGACAAGCTCCCACCTCATCACCTTTTCCCCACTAGGTGGGCCAGCCAACTGTCCACACGCTACATACAAATAGCAACAATGTGCAACAAAACCTAAGCCAGCCACCTTCCTTCCACTATAGTCATTGTCAAGAGGAATATATAGAAATAGAAGCCATCAATTTAGCAAAATGTAAAATAAACCAACTGTACAAACAGGGCAATAAAGTCACTATTTTATTATCCAGAGAAAATATACATATATATAACATTTCCTCTGGACTCTCTCTGCACATCAAATTCCACAGTAGCACAGCATGGTCTGCTCAGATCTTTGAATGCGGGGCCGAACTGGTTTTTCCTTCCGTGGTTCATTAGTATCTGTTATGCCGCCGGTACGACCACCACCCCTAAGCCCAGTAGTTCTAGCCAGTCTGCATCAAAGAGAGCACCCCAATTCCCTTCACCTCTGCATCCTGGCTGGCTTGGGGTGAGTGAAAGCTTCTGAGACTCAGCTTCCGCCTTCATGAAACTGAGTCACTAACTAACTCTGACTCCCTTCCTAGAGAGGTTACAAGGACTGAATGAGGCACCGTGGATGAAGAGAGCACTTATCCCAGAGCCTGTGTGTGAGCAAGCAACAGATGGTAAGGAGTAACTATTAATGTCCACCCTACCCCCCACCAGGCCCCTGCCATCTCGGACCTAAACCACAGTGGCCTTCCTTCTGGTCCCCTGGGTCCAGCACTGCTCCTTTCCAATTCATTCCACACATCCACAGGAAGCTTTCTAAAAGGCAAGTCAGTCCCTCTTCTGCCTAAAAGCCTTCCAGCCACCTCCCGGTGCACAGGGCGCGAAGCCCCACTCGACTCGGCCGGCTGTGCCCAGTGCCGCCGTGAGCCCGCCCCACCTGCCTCAGTCCAGCCACTTGCCCGATTTCCCTCCACGCTCCAGAACCTGGGAATGTTCAGCCACAAATGTACCACAACGGTAGGAATCAGGTCTGCGTTCTTAGCACAGGCCTGGCCCACAGGAGACATTGTTACTTCGACCTGACCTCAGACTTTCTCCACACCCCGAATAGAAATGATGTAAAAGCTAGGGCACCACACATCACTCAACACAAGTCTATACACTCATTTTTGGGGTTTTTTTGTTGTTGTTTTGTTTTTGGCAACTAGAAAGAATGACTGTCTAGTTAAGTCTCAAAATGCTGATTTACCAGGAGCTGGTGGCTGGGGCTGCTCACTCTTTGGGGTGTTAGTCAGTGGCTTGGAGACAGGACGAGGGACACTGGTTGCCTGCAATGGCTTCTGCTTCAGACTCTGACCCTGCTTATGGCTGGAGACAAGCTTTTGTGCTTGTGAAGGAACTCGCTGGGAGGAGTTGGAAGGACACAAGACCCGCTGAGCCTGGCCGCTGTTCACAGATAACGGATGCTGACAGGGAAATTGCTGCATCACGGGGACACGTTTCGGACCATCACCAGGTGGCACGGTAGTCTAGGTGGGAAGAGAAAATAAGGGAAACGTGAAGGTCTTCAGGAACAAAAGCTGAATACCCTGAGCATTTCACAAAGTTTGTTTTCTAGTATAACAAGATCATGACTGTCATTGATGACACTGGGATCAGGGAACGGTATCCAATCAGCGCTGCCAGAGGATATGGTTAGTGCGTGGCTGAAAGGAATGCCTGAAGGATACTTCCTAAGCCCTCCCCAACGCCCTGCTCTACAGACCATGCTCCCATACACAAATGCTCGTTAACTAAACTTCCATGTAAAGAGGAAGTCAAATACCAGGAATTCTCAATGACTTGGGAATTACCGTTTAGCAGAAAGCTGCCATACAGCAACTTTATACCAAAATCCCAATTACACTGAAATTTCTTTGACAGTATGTTTGGAAGAAGGAATGAAAGAAATACATCAAAATGTTCCACAGTGGTGATCTTCGAGTGAAGAAGTTTTGAAAGACCATCTGAATTTTCGTATTTGCGAGATTTCCCACAAAAAGCTTCTTACTATTGATTATTTACTAAGGTTTCATTTTCCATGTACTACTAACAAAATGAATCTGAGCCAAAGAACTTTGGCAAAAAGGAAACAAACATAGCTTCTTCAAAAAGTTATTACCAAAATATATTATTTACATGCCTGTAAGTAGGATATCACAAGCTTAAAAAAAATAGTTAATTCTAAGACCCCGAGCTAATCAAACTGAAATGGGGCGGAGGGCTTCCCGTAGCTTCGACAGAGGAAATTTCCTAATAAATGAGGAAACAGTGCTGGAAAGGGAAGCCTCGGAGGCCATCACCAGCTCACTGCTATGAGTGTTTTACAGAAGAGGGTTTCTAAGTAAAAAGTCAATTACTTCTGAAATAAGCAGCATCCACTGCACAGAAGGCACTCAGGCAGTGACAATTAAAGAAACATTTTAAAAAGAGCAATTTTTAAAAATGATCTTTATCATAGGAACTGAGATCAAATACAGTGACTCAGGTTAACCTTTTTCTGATTGGTCATTGTATACCTTCAGCCAGTAAAAAACGGTTAGTATCCATTTATTTGAAGATGAAGACATCTAAAAACAAACCCCCCCCCCCAAAAGACTCAAGCCATATTTATATTCTTATGCTGATTTCCTAAAAGGAAATATCTGAAGATTCCTTACATTAAAGGGTCTTTATATGAGACTCATTCACCCCAACTGCTCCACAAATATTCATTCAACGCCAAGAACCAGGGATCCTTCCTCAGTGAAGCCTTCCTGGATTGCAACCTACCCGACTGAGCACCCTCCCCGGAATTACTCAGGTCCTGCAGATGTACCGGAAGGCGTGGTATTGGCTCACACGCCTCCCAAACAGGGCTCTAAGTTCCTCAAAGTCAAAGACCATGTGTTGTCGCACTGTCGTCCCACATCTGACCCAGAGCCCGGCTCTAAGTGGGGTCCCAGAAAACTCCAGCACACCGCTCAGCACTGAGCTTACTACTCCCTGAATCGAGACCAGAACAAACAATGGCAGACATTCATTTCTGGCAAGCAAAAACGTACAGGCAAGTATTAGGCGCCTACTATGTGCATGATTATCCCGCATACAGTGGAGGAATAAAGAGACTTAAACAGCTAATTAAAAGATAAAGCAGAGCAAAAAAGAGAATCAACAAAATGTTACTGAATGCTGAGAAAAATGATTAATTCATACCCAGGAATGTGGTAGGGGGATCTAAAGTTACAAATCCAAAGTGAAGGTGAAAAAAATTCCAGATAGAGGACCGATCTCCATTTGGGTTTTATAAATGGGACTGAGAATACAGATTATTTACCTTAACAGGCCCTGAAATGCAGTTTTCCTTAGGTTTGTCCATGGTGTCTGAAAAGAATAAAGAAGAACTTTTAATTTATATAAACCCACCTGCTTCAAAGTATTGTTACGCTACATCAGGGTGATAGCACCTGGAAAAAGCCTCAACAACACACAGAATTTTACACTTTTTCTTTGTCCACAAGAAGCTGATTAGGGAGCAATGCTTTCTCATGTGATATAACGTACAGGTGTGGGCTTTTCCCCATAAGACCAACCTCCCCCCCATACACTGCATCGCATCCCCTCCCAGCACTCAGACTTCACTCCTGAACTGACTCGTCCTACGCCATCACCTTCTCTCTAATGAATCACCTCCATCAGTATATAAGCCTGCTCCCATACCTACTGCCTTTTAAAAAAAAAGTCCTCTACCCCAGGAGGGACTCAAGGTATGACCACATCTCTCACCTCCCCTTTGAACAGCAAAACTCTGCAACAGTCCACACGGTCATCTCTACTACCTGCTTTCTCACACCCTCCCTTGAGCCCACTCCCATTAGTCAACTTTCTGACTGACCCCTACCACCCAAAACCAAGTCAATTCTCCGCCTCCATCTTACTTGCACTCTAGGCAGCATGACAAGCTCCATCGCTCCTTTTCCACTCCTTTCTTCACTTAGCTTAGACTTAGGCCTATGAAGTCTCAGAACCTGGACCCTGACCACCTCTCCAACCTTATCTCTTGTCTACTGCACACCAGCCAGACAGGGTTCCTTTCTTTCCTCAAAGGAGTTCCCTGCCACAGGGCCTTTGCACTTCCGATTCCCTCTACCTATAAGGCTTTTCCCCCAACAGAAGTGCGGCTTGCTCCTTCATTTCAGTCTATGCTCAGCTGTCCCCTTTCAGACCACCTCTCTTCATGTTTCTTCATATCCCTTACTTAACATTTTACTTACATAACATTACTTGTACTTGCTTCCTGTCTCCCCAGACTCCAGCTACCTGTTCAGTATCTCCAAAGAAAGTAAGCTCCAGGAGAAGCAATCAGTCCCATTTTTTTCACTATCTCCCCCAGAACCCACAACACGCCTGGCATGTGGCATGTATGCCAATGTATGGGGAACAAATTAATCCATTAACAAAGCAAATCAAGCATGAAAGTAGTTTACAACACTTGGTAAGCCCAGACTGAATCAGGCACCAACCTATCAAGTAAGTAGATCATCAATAAGTGGAAATCTTTCTGTATTTTTCTCACCCAGGTGCTCTCTGAATTCTAGAATCCAATTAGAAAGCATTCCCATCCACTTCATGTATATGCAAATCACTGCACCTTGAAGATGGGACTGGGGCTAAAAAGGTTAGCATCCTTATATCAAACAGTGGGAAGGAGAAACAATAGATAAAAAGGAGACGGAAATATGCTCATGTGATGCCAACCTGAACCTCACACTCCCTACTGCTTTCTTTACTCTCCCTAACAGTGAATTATAAGCAGCAGACAAGGAAATCACGGAGACCTAAGGACACCTATTCAACATTCTTCCACAGAAACTGCAGACATTAGCTCCAATTTAATATCCTTCTCAGGAAGATTAATAATAATAAGCACAAGGAATAAGATTTTGATCCAGAAATTCTGGAGCGAGCACCCGGAAGACCGCTTCTCAGGTGATTCTGGTCCAGAGCCAAGTTCAGGCGTCACATGACCAGACGACCTTCACAAGATCCCCGCAATTCAAACCAGAGATCCTGGTATTCTAAACAGGAAAACTGTTAGCTAAGCACTGTGGGCTTAGACTTTTCCTTCCTTCATGCAACCTACTAACATCTGCATAAATGAAGAGGGGTGGAGAGGAAATGAAATAAGGTATATTGCTGAAAAGCATTTAATTCAAACAAGCAAAGCTGAGGAGGAGGAGGCATTAGAAGTCAAGAGCAGTCGCTACATCTACATCACAAGGACAGTTAGAAATAGAGACTTTCAGGCCCAACCCAGACCTAACAAATCAGATCCTGCATTTTAACATTCCCAGATGTGCCGGTCGACATCACTAGTTGTCAAACATCAGTACCACCTGGGATAAAAATAGACACCCGAGTCTTATGCCCAAGCGCTTCTGATTCGCTGGGTGGGCCTATATGCTTCAGAAAAACGCCCAAGTAATTTCGATATGGGGGGTCTAAGGTTGGAAAAGCCCAGAGAGGCTTTGGACTATCATGGATTCGCCCACTCATCCATCTAGCCAGGGCAAGGGCCTTTCCGGCTGCTCTATCCAACGTAGGCCCCGGTGAACCGCACACACACAGTTTTCTTTCTTTCCTGCCACTCATCACTATCGGAAGTTGCCCTCGCTAGTTCGTCGTCTGTCTCCCCACCCCCACTAGAAATAAACTCCAAGACAGCACACACCGTCTGTATTTGTTTCTTACTCAGGCGCTCCCTGAATAGGAGAATCCCAGCAGAAAGCACCCCAGCCCGACAACTCCATTAACTCCAGGTGTTTCGCAAACACTAAGCGGCATTTCACAGGGAGCCTCGGTACCCAGGAGCAGATCGATGGGAGAGCGTTTGCAAAGCGCAGGGGAGACGGAGAACAGGGAAAGGGGGACGGAGAGAGGATGGAGGGAAGGGACAAGCGTAGGACACAGGGGGACGGGGAACCAACCAAGGGAGGCCTCTCACCCCGACTCCTCCATCCCGGGACCCGCGGCCTCAGTGCTCGCTTCCCTCTCACCCGGCCCGCCGCCCGCTCAAAAAGCCGCCCAGCCCGGCCGCCTTTGCCTGCCCACCTCACAGAAGGGCACCGAGTCCTAGGCACCGGTTGGCTCTCGCCTCCGACCCAGAGCCGCCGAGTCTTCCCGAGAGCCCAGCCGTTAGGATTCAAAGAGTCATTTTAAATAGGAGTTAAACTCTCTAATCCAAAAGCTGATTGGCCGGGGCTGGGGAGGCGCTGCATTTTCATTGGTTCACAGGCAACTCTACGGATTGAGTCACGTCCAAGGAAGGCAGACACGGCGCGCAGGCGTACTTGCGCATTAGGTTCCCGGAAGTGGTGGTGCCAACGGCCCTGCCGGCCTGCAGCTGTTCTAGCGCCCGCCGTGTTCTCCAGGGCGCGACTTTTGTCTGAGACGGAAGACCCTTGGCTTCAGGGTTGTCTCGTAGGGGATAAAGTCGGAGGAGGTGAACGGACGGACCCCTTAAAGGCGCCAGTAAGTAAGATGGCGAGATGGACCGGAGAGAGTGGGCCGATCGATAGCGCAGCGCTCGGTGCGGCGTCCTTTGCGCGTGCGCAATGAAGGTGCGCTCGGCGTGATCAATCGGGCAGGATTCGCGCCTCCATTTTTCTAGCGGAGAGCCGGAGACCGCGAGAACCGGACCAGCGGGTACGAGGGCCCCGGATACGTGGAGAGTGGCTGGCGCCGTTGGCTGGGGCCTTTGGGGGACCATGGGAAGGATTGGGGTGAGGCGGGAAGGGTCGATAGGGGGCGAGGAGGCATGCGCCCTGAGTTGCCAGGTTGGGCCTGCACGCCCGCCCCTGCTGCACACAGGCCTCGCTCCCACCCTCACTCCGTCCTCAGTTTGCCTCTGTGTCGGGACGGGAGCGGAGCGTTAGGTTATGCGCTGTGTGTGTTCTCTCCCTGGCTCGTCTTCTCGCTCCTGGGTTGGGTTCTTCCTGTCCTCGTGCCCGGGCGTCCTCACCTGCACGTCGGGGATGGTACTTAGGCGCTTACTCGCCCAGCGAACCAACTTTCGGTGGGAGTTGAGAAGCGGGGCTCGTCCTCCCTTTAATTTTTTTAAATCTCTTTGTGCACCTCGTGATGCTCTTGGCATGAGTGGAGAGACGGGATAGAAAGCGATTACGTTCTGGGCCCCGGTGTGGACCGTCTTGGCGGCCACTTTCACCTTGGACGAGTTACTCAGCCACGTTTTACTTCCAGTGGGTCTCTTAACCTCTTTGATCCAGTTTCATCACCTCTCTTGTGTCTACACAAGCATAGATTTATATACATTCGCTCTACTTGTACTTAAATACGTTGAAGGATGTTTTGCAATGAGCTAATGCTTATAAAGTACTTAGCATGGTGTCTGGCAAGTGCTTAATAAATGTTAGCTGTTGTTATTAACACCCATCAGGACAGTACAGTACAAGCTCGGGCCCTGGGGTCACATAGTCTGGGTTAGGGTCCAGGCTCTGCGATTTACAAGCTGTTTGATTCTGGGTGAGTTAAATCTCTCTGGGCCTCAGGTTGCCCATCTCTAAAATAGGATTAGATGAGGATTGAATGAGGTAATGCATATTAGTTGCTTACAAGATGTGCTATGTACTGTACTGAGTGGCCAATAAATTTTAGCTCGTTTGTTTTTAAGTTTTTAAGGAACACTGCAAGAAGTGGTTAGGAATAAGTCTCTATAGAGTCAAACCACTTCTGTTCTAGTCCTGGTTCTTCCAGGCACTAATTGTGAGACCCAGGGCAAGTTATTTCCCCTCCTCCTCTGTAAACAAGATTATAGGACCTCCCTTGTAGGATGGTGTTGAGGATTTGTGAGATAAAACATGGTAAACACTTGGTAGATGTTAGCTCTTATGATCTGGAGCCTCAGTAATTGTGTAGTTAGAAAACATAGTTCCCCCCCCTTCCTATAACATCCTCTTCCAGAGTCACCCTGTAAAGTACAGCAATACCAGGAGTGCTGGTGTTACTGTTCACTCAGTCCCCTCCCTCTTATTCATCTCCCATGCTCTCCTTCCAGTTTTCTTTTCTACCATAACTACATGGGACTTTTATTTATTGCTGTCTCCAGGCTCCTTCAGCCTTCTGATATCTGTTCAGATGTACACATACATATACACATTGACTTTTTTTAAAGATTTCTTTTATTGTTTATTGGGGAAGGGAACGGGACTTTATTGGGGAATAGTGTGTACTTCCAGGACTTTTTTCCAAGTCAAGTTGTTAAAGGACAACCTTTTAATCTTAGTTGTGGAGGGTGCCATCCAGCTTCAAGTTGTCTTTTCAGTCTGTGGAGGGCGCAGCTCAGCTCCATGTCCAGTTGGCATTGCTAGTTGCAGGGGGCACAGCCCAGCATCCCTTCGGGAGCCGAACCGGCAACCTCGTGGTTGAGAGGATGCGCTCCAACCAACTGAGCCATCTGAGAGCTCAGCAGCAGCTCAGCTCAAGGTGCCATGTTCAACCGTAATTGCAGGGGCGCTGCCCACCATCCCTTGCGGGAGTCAAGGAATCGAATTGGCAACCTCAAGGTGCCATGTTCAATCTTAGTTGCAGGGGGCAGAGCCCACCATCCCTTGCAGGACTCGAGGAGTTGAACTGGCAACCTTGTGGTTGAGAGCCCACTGGCCCATGTGGGAATCGAACCGGCAGCCTTCGGAGTTAGGAGCATGGAGCTCTAACCGCCTGAGCCACCGGGCCGGCCCCACACACGTTGACTTTTGATAATCACATTGTCTGCTCATATCCACCAATTAGAGTCCTTTTCTTTTTTGCATGAACCAGAAACCATCACTACCATTTTGTCTTCACTTTCTAAGACTGAGAGAGAACTCAGACACTTATAAAATCAATCTAAGTGTACAGTCTTACAGAGTTTTACATTTTTTTCCATTTATTATTGTTTTGTCCATATGCTATTTGTTCATATTTTATTAAGCAATTCACCTTTGAATCTTTCCAAAGCATTCAACTTGATTTAGTTTTCTGACATTAGCTTTTTTGCCTTCATATTTCTGACAGTAGCTTTTTTGCCTTCATATTTTATTTACTGTTTAATTAAATTATATAATTTAACAACCTCAGTTGCTTTAAAACATTTTGAGAATGAATATAACTGACATTAGTAAGCATACAGCTCAGCTGGTGGAAACAGTAGCGTCTGGACATCCAATAATAACAGCTATCTTACCTGTTGCAAACACCAGTCAATGTTTTATTAACAGAAGGAATGGAAATTCTGGGATAGCAAGAAAATAAAAATCACAGATGGGTAGTTCAGCAGAGAAGAAATGCCCTACATACACTATCTTGTTTAACCATCACTAACTTATTTAACAGCTGAAGAACCTGATTGGGAAGCGAGGTCGCTGGGCAAAGATAATGCAGCTGGTAGAGCTGTGACTGATGAACCGCAAATCTGACCCGATTTCTTGGTTGCTTCTGTGATTTCCCAGTGTCCCTGCCCTCATCAGCCACTCGTTTTCTCTTGCAGCTGACAGGGAAATTGTCTTCCCCGTCTTCAAGATGTACAGAACCAAAGTGGGCTTGAAGGACCGCCAGCAGCTCTACAAGCTGATCATTAGCCAGCTGCTGTATGACGGCTACATCAGCATTGCCAACGGCCTCATCAACGAGATCAAGCCGCAGTCTGTCTGTGCGCCCTCAGAGCAGCTCCTGCATCTCATCAAACTCGGTAGCTTGGGAATGCAAGTTGATTGATCCCATGACGAGGTTTCAGATGTTTTCACACATCAGAATTTTTCAAGACATTTCCACTTAATTTTAGTGCCTAGTATGTGTCAAATACAGTGCTAGAAGGAGTAAGGATAGTCCAAATTATGAAGACTTTGAGCTGGTTCCAGCCTCAGGATCTTTATTATCTGGAAGCATTCTGCGAATTATCTGGAGCATTCTGTCATGTGTTATTTTTTCAAGTCTCAGCTCAAATTGTCATCTGAGTCCTCGTTTCCTCTTCTAAAATAACCCCACCGTCTTCCCCAGTTTCTCTAAAACAACAGTCCCATTTCCTTCCTGGCAGAATTACTGTCTGAAATGTGCTTTATTGCTCTGGGTTTTCCACACAATCTGTACCTCCCCCTTCAAAAAAAGCACAAGCGCAAGATCAGGGCCTTGTCTTGTCTTGTCCGACAGTGTGTCCTGCTGCTTGCCTGGGTCACAGAATACACTCAGTAAAACAGAGAATTACCAAACATGCTTATATCCTTTGACTTGACAGGGCCAATTGTAAGAATTTGTCCTGAGGAAATACAATGAATACAACTGAAATGCACAACATGTGTCATTAGTTATAAATGTTCTGATAGCCATACACTTGGATCCAACAACATGACGTAGATGAATATTTATTACACTGGCCAGATGTTTATTCTGTATGAATAAACGAACACGTTATATAGTGTGGTTCTTCTGTTTTTTAAGAAGTGAAAGAACTTTGTGCAGGGGAAAAGGTCCAGAAGAATTCATACTGCCATGTTAACAGTAATTATCGTTGGGCGATATAAGCTCATTTTTTTTCCTTCCTATGGGTATTTTCCTATGCTAGAAAACATTGTTTATATGATATGTGAATTTTTAAATTTAAAAATGCATGTTGATAAAGTAGCAGCATTCTTTCAAATATGTTTCACTGTTGTTAATGCTAATAATACCTCATGTAATGAGCGTCGTAGTTGCTAACGTCTCAGCACTAAAATTAAAACCCGGAATGGGCAAAAATGGACAATTTAACTACCGAATGCTTTTTTTGAGTTTTTGTAGTTGTAGTTAAGGTAGAGAATTTTGGAGGCAAAAATTGGGGGAGGGGGGTGACTTTGCGTGTTGAAGCCTAACCCGCATTGCCTTACAGTGCTGTCTCCATGCATGCAACCTGGTCGGTATACCTAGTTTTGTAAAGTATTAAGTCACATACCTCCACGACATAGTGAGTTGACATTGGCAAACATCTTGCCCGATTTTAGACCCAGAACTTTGTCTTGGCCCTTTAAAATAACATTTTTCATGCCCTTAATTTTTATTCCTTTCAGGAATGGAAAATGATGACACTGCAGTTCAGTATGCAATTGGTCGTTCAGATACGGTTGCCCCGGGCACAGGAATTGACCTGGAATTTGATGCCGATGTCCAGACTATGTCCCCAGAGGCTTCAGAGTATGAAACCTGCTATGTCACGTCCCATAAAGGGCCATGCCGTGTAGCGACCTATAGTAGAGACGGGCAGTTAATAGCCACTGGGTCCGCTGACGCTTCCATAAAGATCCTCGACACCGAAAGAATGCTGGCCAAAAGTGCCATGCCCATAGAGGTAAAAGCCCTGCACCATGCTTACTGGGTGCCTTTTGTTCATTCATGGGAAATGAGAGAATAGTTTAACCCGGCTGTCACCGAGCGGAGTTGTAGATTGTGTGCTGGGAGTCAGGTTTCATATTTTGCACATCTCCTTGTTGGCCTAGGTCATGATGAATGAGACTGCGCAACAGAATATGGAAAACCACCCAGTGATTCGGACTCTTTACGACCACGTGGATGAGGTCACATGTCTCGCCTTCCACCCAACAGAGCAGATCCTCGCCTCTGGTTCAAGGGATTACACGCTTAAATTATTTGATTATTCCAAACCATCTGCCAAAAGAGCCTTCAAATACATTCAGGTTAGGAATGTTTGGGAAGAAGCTTCACATTTTTTTTCTTAAATGCAATGAGCTATTGTATGATTGGTTTTTTTTAAAGTCTTTCAGTGATCATGCTAGGAAAAAGTACAGTCAGACGTACACCACAGGTGCCATGTGGATCGGTTCCGTTGCACGTAGTTTTTGTGCCGTCATGCGCCCACTTCCTCTGGCCAGTCAGGACCGCTGCTTGTCATAGTTTATGCAACAAGGGTTCAGAATCCGTATCACTTTGAAGGTTGCAGATTCCCGTGTAAAGACAAAATACCACCGGCTTCACTAAAGTATAACGTGGGAATAAAAAATTACTCAGTTGACATTATTAGGTTGGTGCAAAAGTAATTGCGGTTTTTGCAATTGTTTTTAGCCTTTGGAACTGCAATTACTTTTGCACCTACCTAATATCAGGTGTTTTCCTGGAAATGTGACATTTGGTACCTTATTTTGAATATGCAGTTCGGGAATACTGATGTAGCGGTGGCTTCCACCTTTTAATAATTTAACTTAATTTTTTACTCAATATTTGGAGCCCGGGGACAAATGAAAGAAGCTCTCCTTATGTACAAGTTACGTTTCTCTTCTTTGTTAATCGTGTGTGAATGTATCCTAGGTGGATACTATTCCATTCTGCACACTCGGGGCTCTTTTGCAAATAATGGAGCTCGCTCGCTCTGTGGTTTTTGGCATAATCTCACCAGTAAATAGTTCTGGAAATCTCTGTTCAAAAGACACTTTCATGTGTTCCAGAAAGAACTTTGTTCCTTCTCTCATAGCTGTGTGATACCTGATCCTTGTTTCGTGGATTCTTTGCTTCAGCCAGATATTTTCCACATTTCTTCTGGACATGATTGCTCACCAGTTGGTCATTTCCTGTCACTGTCTCTGTCCTAACAGGAAGCTGAGATGCTGCGCTCCATCTCCTTTCATCCTTCTGGAGACTTCATACTGGTTGGGACTCAGCATCCGACTCTGCGGCTTTATGATATCAACACATTTCAGTGTTTTGTGTCCTGCAATCCCCAAGACCAGCACACCGACGCCATCTGTTCCGTCAATTACAATCCCAGTGCCAATATGTACGTGACTGGTAGCAAGGACGGCTGCATCAAGCTGTGGGATGGTGTTTCAAATCGGTGCATCACAACTTTCGAGAAAGCGCACGACGGTGCTGAAGTCTGTTCTGCCATTTTTTCCAAAAATTCTAAATACATTCTTTCAAGTGGAAAAGACTCCGTAGCTAAGCTCTGGGAAATATCAACAGGACGAACGCTGGTCAGATACACGGGTATGTGAGAAATTGATACTGCTAAGTGTTTGTGTAGCATTTTACAGTTTCCAGAACTCTCAGATAAGAGGAAAACAAGGCTTAGAAGTTAAATAGTTCAGCCAAGGCCACAGTTACTGAGAGGCAGAGGTGGAAATAGAGCCACAGTTCCTTACCTTTGCTCAATGCATTGCAGCTTAAACTAGGTCTGATTCAGTGCCGGTAACGTTTGAGAACCTGGTGGCCCGTTTGTAGACTGATGGCCTGCCCTTTTCCACAAAAACATGAAAGCAGTCCAGAGAAGAGCCTCAGGAAGTGTGTGCATGAGGGACAGACGGACAGAGATGGAAGATCTTGCCTCATTGCTAAGCGAGCAGAGGTAGCCCCCCAATGAGACCACAAGTCTTCTGAATCTAGATGTAAAGTGGGCCCTTCAGACAGGAAAACAAAATTAAGTTGATCTGATTCTCCCGTTATTCATGTAGGTCTCTAACTGGTAACAGTGGTGCCTATGAGCTCCTTGTTGATGATGAGATTTTAATGTATCCTGTCATAGTAGTCTGTTCAAGTCTATTTATAGTGAAAGTTAAAATAGTGCGTCTCCTGGTCCTGGTAGAAACGAAGGCTGTTATTTGGTAGAAAATTTTTCCCAGCAACTTCAGCTCGTTTCCTCTGTTGTGAGATGTTTGTGTCATGTGCTAAAATCGTCATGACTGTCACTCAAAAACTCACAAGAAAACACTATTGAAAGGGGCTCTGCTGTGGTGTTATTTTAAATTAGCATTTTAGGGGAGAAAATTGAAGAGTTGTTGACATCTGAACCACTAGGGTGCAGCATAACCTACCTTAGATTCGGCTCATTGAAACCGGTTTGCTTCCTGTTATCTGTGGCTTCTGGAGTATGTAAATAGTACAACTAGCAAGTTTGGGGAAGAGTCATTTTTATCGTAATTCTTGGTGACTTCATTGAAATACTTACTTTTGTATAAAGCTATTTTGAAAAACATCTAAGTGTTACTATGCAAAGACTGCTTGTTGCAAAAAGGATACACAGGTGAGTGAAGTAAAAACGGGGAAGCCTCCCTCTTTAGACGTAACAAGCGCTGTTAGAGTGTGACGTGTGTGCAGGGGTACACCAGACTGCTGGGAAGAATTTGTTCTATTTGGTTTGGTTTTTTTATGAGTGTTTGGGCTGTTTCATGGTTGTATATCGTGATGGCTTGCTCGGTTTTGGTGTAGAATTGGGATTTGATTCTAAAATGACATTATACTGCATTTATATGCAGAATCCTTTTTTCTAATTCAATGTTAAGTCCCCTTTATGTCAGCACATTTAGATCTGTATTTCCAGTTTTTTAGTGTTTAGTTAGACTTCAAAGGGCTCTTGAAATAATGAAGAAAAAGGAAAAACTACCAAGTAAACATTAAAAATTTTTATGTTAAAAATTAATTTTAAACATTATAAACAAGTTAAAATGCTGGACTGGGGGTGGGATATCCATAGCATATATAATAGACATATGTCAGGTACTGTTCAGTGAACCACAAGAAAAGATAAATGACCAACCTCACTGTAAACCTAAGAAATGAAAAGGGCAGTATCATTTTGTGCTCATCAGATTTCAGGAATTTTAAAGATTGATATTATCTGCTATTGATAAACACTTCAGGAAATCAGGGGTGTCAATTAGTAAAATATTTCTGAAGGGCAGTTTGGTGTCATACATCAAATTTTTAAATACATATATTTTTGACTCGCTATGTCCACTCTTAGAAATTCAGTGTAAAAAGATTCTTGGGCTGGCATGCACATGCACACATACGAAAGCGTCCATCCCAACATTATCTGGAGCAGTGGAGGTTAGATAACATAAACGTCCACCAAGAAGCACTGAGTGCTATGCATCCTTTTGTGGCTTGCAGCCTTTAAAAGTATTCCTAGTGACGTTTGTTGAACACGTACACAGCAGAGCTCCGTGTGCATTGTACCTCATTTAATCCCCACGGCAGCCTCGTGGGTAGGCGTTGTAATTGTCCCCACCGAACAGAGGAGAAAATTAAGGCTTAGGGGTGTTAAGTAATTTGTCCCAGGTCACATCACTAGTGTGTTGAATCCAGATGTGACCCCATAAGTTTGTATTTTTACCCATGAAACTATATTCCCTCTCCACAGAGCTCCACTACATAGTATTGAATAAAAACACTATATGGTGTATGCTCTGATTTATGTAATTTACACATGAGTGTACACCGAGATATTTGTGAAGGATAGTCATCAAACTAATTGACGTGGTGTACAATTATCAGGCAGTTTATATTTTTTATGCTTTATGTAATACTGTAAACATAAAATACACTTTTTTTTCATGGTCATAAAAAAGCATAAAGCTTCCTTTTGGAGAGCAGATGTTCATCCGAGTAACTCCCTTCGTAGGAATTTAATCCTAAGGAAAAAATGTATTTTATACAAGAAATGTTTATCACAACGTTACTTACAATTGGATACAAACTAAATGCCTCGCAGGAAAAGAAATAATGGTGTTTCCAAACAGTGGGATACTTTGTAGCGGGTGAAAAAGATGGGAGGGTGTATGTACCCAACAGAAAGTTGGTTTAAAGTATGATAGGAAAGATATATAATGTGGCACCAGTTTTGTTTTTGTTTTGTTTTATAGGTTTTTATACCTAGAGGTAAATGTTAATAGGGCTGCCTTAGATAATGGGCCCCGAGGTGATTTTTTTTCATACTTTTTTAGAATTTCCAAAATTGCACAATAAATCTGTATTCAACAATTTTAAAACGCTGATTTCCATGGACAGCGTTAATAACAAAAGTAGAACAGTCTGGGAGTCCAAGACGTGAACCCGGAGAGCTGCTAGCTAGCCTGCTCCCAGGCCCTTAACCTCTCGCTCTCTGCGCAGGCGCCGGCTTGAGCGGGCGGCAGGTGCACCGGACGCAGGCCGTCTTCAACCACACGGAGGACTACGTGCTGCTGCCGGACGAAAGGACCATCAGTCTGTGCTGCTGGGACTCGCGCACGGCCGAGCGCCGGAACCTGCTGTCGCTAGGCCACAACAATATCGTGCGCTGCATCGTGCACTCGCCCACCAACCCCGGCTTCATGACCTGCAGCGACGACTTCAGAGCCAGGTTTTGGTACCGGCGGTCAACCACGGACTAGCGCTGCCCTCCTCACAGAGGGTTCTGTTCTTGAGGACTCTGCCCCTCCTCCCCCCCGGGTCCAGTCACCAGCCTTAGTAGTAAGTCATCGAGCCATCTCTGGGAGTTGGGCTGCCACCTCTTGGATTTGTACAAAAGAATCTTTTTTTACCTTGATGTCGAATCATGGTGGAAAAAGCGGGAATCGCAGATCTGCGCAGTTCTGCGTTCACTGATTATTACAGTGTGATTTTCATCGGTTTTGTAAATACAGGACTTGCCATTTCTCTTCCTAGATCTCAAGTGGATCTGTCGGGAGGAATTTTCATTGGGTTCTTTGTCATCTTTGGTGCCTGTTCCACTTCCTCGGTGTCTGTTTCCTTTCATAAGACATTTTAGCGGATAAGTAGGCATACCGCTCTGAGAATCAAGAGTTTTGTACCATAGTAAAACCATTTTAGAGACTCTATCAGTTCTATTCTAAAATGACATCATTCTGAAAATAAAGCTCAGATCTGCAACTTTAGTGTTACACAGTTTTCACTTCAATAAAATGAATGGCCAGTTTTCCTGAGAAAGTTACAGGAGACATCTTTCCTCCTCCTTCCCACATTATGCTCCCATTACCTCAGTGCTTAGCTTCAGTAAATGTATTTCTGCTGAGATTATTACCACTTGGTGGGAAACATAAGTTTGGAAATTGGTCCAGTCTGATCGAAATCAGGTGAGCCCACTGCTGCTCTCAGGTGTTGCTTATCTTCCCAAATGATGACTGTCGATTGACTTTGTTCTTATGTAATTTTAAATCTTATTTTTCAGCCTGAACTATCACTACTCACCATGGTTGCCCACAGCAACGTGTTCTCAGAAGATTTTTTATAATAAAACTGACTCAAGTTTTCTTTTTCTTGGAATTTTTCAGGAGGTGACATTATTTCTCTGGATTTGGCTCTAGCTAGGTCAGAAAACCCTGAATTTCCCCTCCCAGGGATAACTTAGGTTTATCTTTATCCCCAAATACAAATACCTCGTGATCTGTGGAGGAGTACCTAGAAATAGAATCTGGGATCATTTGATCAAAATACTAAATAGATTAAAGTAATCGTTTTGTGTTAACAGGAATTGTAAAGTCTTCTGAAGTTTATTGCATAAAAATTCTACTTTAGTCATCATCTTTAAGAATCATTTTAGCCCTTTGGTCTATAAAACCATTTTAAGCATTCTTAACGTGTTAAATCACAGGGTTTTGGTTCAGATTTACAAAGAACTATATTTTTTAGTCCATGGTGAGTAAATTTGTTTTTATTTTGTGTCCTCATTCCCTAGTATTTGAACTTGGCCATCTGTGAATGCTGCTGCTTTTGTCAGATGAAGAGAAACCTGAGTCGGAACAAGGGTAACCAGTCCTACCAAAAAAATTACCAAACAAAACCTCCCACTTTTCCTCACTTTTCTTTTGCTTTCAACCTGTCCAGCTGTAAAGGAGAGCTTTAACTTCCTGTGTTCTTCTGGCACGTGCACTAGAACGACCACACAGCTCCTCGTAAGTTCCACTGGATCTTTTTAACTCTCCCTGAATTAAAATGATAATTCCTACTTTTTCCAGTTTTTAGGATAGTCTCAGCAATGGATCTCTAGTTTCAGGACGTCTATTTACAAGATTAAGATATTTTTGTGTTTCCAAAATGAACTTTTTAAATTTTTTTTCTTTTTAAAATTACAGTAAGGTTTTGAACTGGTGTAAATGCCAGGAATGTTAAACGGACTTGGTATCCACACCATCAATTGTACCACATAGCACCCGGCATTCAAATGGTGAATAATATCTGTTACTTTTTAAGGGTATGTGATTTCTAAAATAAACCTTTTTTTATATAACAATGCTAGTTCATTTTTTAGAGCTTGCTTTGAATGTTTCCATGTTTGAACATAAGTTCTCGAACAGCAATTATGACTTCCAACTGGTACTTTTTAGTTTCTTTAGTGCTTCGTTCTAGAAGTCAGATTTTTATAGTTTAATCACCTTTAGCTGTGCATCTTCGCTCTTCTTCTCTACAAATTGAAGAACTCGAGTACAGTTCCATTGCTTCAGATCACAGAAAAACCTGCGATTGGCCTCAAACTTTGGTTTCTCTGGAAGGGCGGTGCTGTGGGGAGAGTCCGGTCTCAGCTCCATTACTGACTTACTGAGTAGTAAAGCGAGTCATGCCTCTGAGCAACAGCTTCCTTTTCTGTGATGAAAGAGCTTAGTGAAAACCATCCTCAACATGCACTTCAATCAGTGAGGCTCCTTTTATTTCAAAACACATCATGGTGTAAACAGACTTGGGAGAAGGGGAAGGCGTTTACTTCTAGGGGAAACTTCTCTTTGAGAAAACACAGCAGACTAGATTCTCAGAGCCCTTCCAGGACAGCCCTGGATAGAATTTCTGTTTTAGCTCTAAATAGCCAACCTAGCAAGAAAGTAAGGGGCTTCCTGAGAGGCAAAAACAACCAGAAAGCACAAATTCAGAGGGTTATGGAGTGACAGCCACCAGCCAGTTACACCAAGGACGTCTCTTAATCCCTCATGGCCTAATTTCTCCACTCTGAGCCTTCACAGTGGGAACTTTGATCAAGACCCAGAAAGAAAGCCCAGAACCCGCAAGGTGCCCTCCTCAGTGAGAGGGAGAATTTGACAAAAACCGTTCCTCAGAGGAAGGATACCTGCCTGACTGAGGGCTTGGCACGGGTTTGCAGGGAGAGGCTGGGGGCGTGGTGGCATGCGGGAGGGTCTTCTCTAAGAACCCCATCCACAAGCTGTTTGCTCCTCAGCGAACCTGGAACGATTCACAACTACCTATGCGGCTGGGAGAAAAGCAAGCTGAGAGTTCAAGGCCGCTGGGGGAGCTAGTGGGCCTGAGGGCCTGACCCAAGGCAGCACTAGTTCTCTGGAAGAACACATCTTAGCCCCAGGCCTCAGGGCTCCCAGATGAAGCTCTGAGAATCACAGATTCACGATCAAATAGGGGAGGCGACGGCCACCATGATGAGAATCAGTAGAAACAGGACACAAGCGTCAGACTTGGGAAGACAGGAATTACCAGATGCACACTGTGTAAGTCTGAAGAACTAAAAAGGGACCGAGGATCAAAGAGACTTCAAAAGTGACCAAGCATATTTAAACAACAACAAAGACAGCTTACAGAAAACATTCAACTTTTCTATGGCTTTCCTGCTTCCTGTTTTTGCCCTGTCTCTGGAACTTTTACCTTTGGCCTTCCTCCTTCCTCCCTGGGTGCTTCCTCTCTGAAGCCTTTTCCCATCACCTTTTGGCAAATTGACCCTTCACACTCTGCTCATCCCGTAGTAACCGTGTGCCTTGGCAGCCCTCCTGGTTTTTGTTCCCCCACCCCCGTCAGCCTTTTCCTCCAGCTTCGTGCCCCTCCACTCCGGTAGTGTTTCCACGTCCTTTACCCTCTTCACTTTGGGATCAAATTTCAGGCTTTCCAGCTGAGTTATCACCACTAATCATGGTAGCTGTAGGATTGCAGTCCTCCGTCTGTTGTCCCTACAGTAGGGCATGTAGATGAATTTGTTGGCAACTGATGAAATTCTCCTTTGACCAAAACAGCTATGTTTGAGTGATCTTCGTGAGGTGAAAATCTGCCAGATAATCAGATGATTTTAAAGCAGTGCGGTCTGCAATTTCCTGCCAAGCCCGTAATACATTGGACATTCTAAGGCTGGTCATCAGCTGTACTTTATAAGAAGTCAGCTGTCGAGTGCGCAGTGCTTGCCACCACTCCAGGAGCCTGAGAGCTGGAAGGCCTCACGAAAACTAGAAAAGTGGACAGAAACCAGTACAAAAGCCGTCTTCTGCACATGCAGTATTGGGAGCTCATTGAAGAACAGTGAGGATCAGACTCACGAGGTTTGGAAATGGAAATTAATCCAAAATACTGTTCTCAGCAGCCTGTTTGTCAGGAGAGGGGAGCTAATTACCTCATGAGCGTCTCCCTAACTTCCTTTGAACTCGAGCGGTTTCAGCTCTGGGTCAACGGGATGTTACGAAAGCCAGCCAGTTTCCTAGAAAAATGAACTAGTGCAGTGTGTGTGCACGTACGAGACTCATTTGCCTTAAGAAGTAAATACAAATGGATTGCAACAAAGTGTCCTAAGGCCTTTCATTCAGAAGAATCGCAGTGGGACCCAATACCAGAGGAGAAGTCGAGGGGGTTGTATTCACAAAAACTACACTAGTTTCTATGTAGGAGTTAGTCTGTTTAATTTCAGGGCCAAATCCTATTACCGGTGTGTCTTGGTTTTGGTTTTTTGGTCAAGGCTGTTTTTCCTAAGAAAAGACGTAAAAAATTACAGCATTCTGATCTGTACTATCAACTTCGGGCTGGCCCTTCAGTATCAGGAAGAATCATTGTCAGGAGTTGGACAAGGTGACGGGACTCGGCCAAACCTGAGTTGGTTGAAGTCTTTTTTAGAAAAAAGACTTGGGTTCACATTTTGGCTGTCATTTCACTGGGTGACCTTGAGCAAGTGTGTCTATCTTTCCTTTTTACTTTTTCCCAAATGTATACAAAAGGCTACCAGGAGCTCAGGGAGAGGGGAATGAAGAGTGACAGCTAATGGATATGGGGTTTCTTTTTGGGGTGACGTTCTGAAATTGGCGAGTGGTGTTGGTGGCACAACTCTGAATATACTGACAAAATAATGCATTGTACTCTTTAAAAGGGTAAACTTTGTAGTATGTGAATTTTATCTTAATAAAACTATTCTTTTTTTGAGTGTCAATGGTATAAGACAGTGAATCCTTATGGGCCCATCAGTCAGACTCCCCAATTTTAAGCTCATGGCCAATCTTGTTACACCTCTATCCACTTCCCCTGTCTTGAATTGTTTTGAAATGAATTTCAGGTATATTTTATCTATAAGTATCTCAGGATATATCTCAGATAAGGACTTTTTAAAACAATCTAACATCAGTGTACCTTAAAATAGTAACATCAATGACTTAATATTATCACATCTCTAGTCAGTGTTCAAATTTCCTAATCAATGATTTGTATTGAATTAGAATCCATATAAGGCCCATACCTTGTGATTTGATGTGTCGCTTAGATTTCTTTTGATCTTTTAGATTCCACCTCTGTCTTTTTTCCCCTCCTTCGCAGTTTATTTATTGAAGAAACTATGTAGTGTGGTTGTGTGACCACAAATTAACCTCTCCCCCTCTCGCCCCCAAATATTAGGGATATGTGATTTTTAGAAAATAATGAAGAAAAAGGGTGGGCTGAACATCCTACTTTGGAATTTTTCCCCATGGGT